>NC_133326.1:21457550-21607738 GCF_042186555.1 Aquarana catesbeiana
GACAACAAGGTCCTGTCACACATTTTCTGTCGGAAAATACGACCGTGTGTACAGGGCATAACTGTGAAGAAACTTTTCCGTATTTGGAGATGAAATCTCTTTTCCTCTAGACGTAAAGAGTGCCCCCTTGTCCTCAGTGCTGACCGTAAAGTGAATAACTCAACACCAAGTTCACTATATGGACCCCTTATACATTTATACATGGTGATCATATCCCCCCTTAATCTCCTCTTCTCAAGAGAGAATAAATTCAGTTCCTCTAATCTTTCCTCATAGCTGAGCTCCTCCATACCTCTTATCAGTTTGGTTGCCCTTCTCTGCACTTTCTCCAGTTTCCCGATATCCTTTTTGAGAACTGGAGTCCAAAACTGAACTCCATATTTCAGACGAGGTCTTACTAATGATTTGTATAGGGGCAAAATTACATCTCTCTCTCTCTGGAGTCCATACCTCTCAATGCATGCATTATTGAGCTTATGATCTACCAAAACCCCCAGATCCTTCTCCACCATTGATTCCCCTAGATCCTTCTCCACTATGGATTCTCCCAACGCAGTGGTGTGAACAAGGCACGTAGGATACAAGGCACTTTGCCTTGTCCATGTGGTGGGACTGCACTGCAATAGCCACCCAACACAGTCCCGCTGCATCTGGGGTGAATCAGTTCTTAGTCCTTCTTCATCTGCCATGGCAATTGGGGTCTTGTATTCAGTTGGGGGCCCATGAACATTTCTGCCCTGAGAATTCCAGTTACCCCTGGTAGTATTGTTACTTTGTATAGCCCCTCTTGCATTCATTACTTGATGAGCAGTAAGGGGAATTGAGGACAGTAGTATTACAGATCAGTTGTACATTATATAGACAAAGGTTCCTGTTTTCTAGAATGGTGCCCGATCCCCGGGCGGAATATGTTGAGTCTCCTAAATTGTGAAATTTTACTTCGAGGCATACACAGTAATGTAATTGTATTGCTGCCATGTAGAATATATCCGGACTAATTAGTAATACAACCATGTGACATGTTTATTTCATGAATGTAAATTTTTATAGGGTTGTACTGGCAAACCGAACTGGGAACGTTAAGAATTGCGGCTGATCTGATGTTAATCAGCAGAGCAGGGAATTCTCCCTGTTAGTGCTGGCAGTCCAGACAGTAAGACTACCGGGCTGGAAAATGTGCAGGGAGCCTCTCTCAGCAATTACACTAGAATGTTAGTGTTGGACTGCAAGGTTGGACTGGTGCAGCTGTATTATCCTAAAGCATTCCCTGCTGTTCTGGAGGGACTGGGTGTGGTGGGACCTGCTACCCAAACCCACATTCACCTGATTTTCTGTCTGTGTAGAGGCGTGGGTTTAACCCCTCAGACCAGGGGTCTCAGAACTTTTTCAGTGTGAGAGCTGCGGGGTATAATTTATAAAATATTTGTGGGCTGAAACGATCAGTAATTTATAAATGAATGCATAAAATGCAATCTAATTTATACGTTTTACTTGGATCTTTCTTTGTAATCCGCTTAGTATGATTCTGAACAAAAGAGTAAGAACTTTAGTAAAACAAAGTGAAGACATTTGAAATAAACTTGAGCCTTTAAAAAAGCTTGGACAAAAATAAATTCAGTCGCCCCATACATTTGTGTCCCCATCAGAGTCTCCCTGTACATTCATGTATGCCATCAGGGTTTCCCTGCCCATTTGTTTTCCCATCAGCATGCCCCTTGTCCATTTGTGTCCCCATCAGAGTCTTCCTGTGCATTTGTGTCCCCATCTGAGTGTCCCTGACCATTTATGTCCCCATCAGAGTTTCTCTGTGTAAGCTGACGGGGACACAAATACACGGGGGAACTCTGATGGGGACAAAAATGTTTTCCTGTGTATTTGTATCCATATCAGAGTCTCCCTGCAGATATTTGTCCCCATCAGGGGGTCTCTGTGCACTTGTGTCCACATCAGAGGCTCCCTGTCCATTTGTGTCCACAGCATAGTTTCCTTGTGCATTTGTGTCCCCATCAGAGTCCCCCTGTCCATTTTGTGTTCCCCTGTCCATTTTGTGTCCCCATCAGAGTCTCCTTATGCATTTTGTGTCACCATCAGCATCTCCTTGTCCATATGTGTTCCCATCCGAGTCTCCCTGTACATTTGTGCCCCCATCTGAGTGTCCCTGTCCATTTGTGTCCCCATCAGAGTCTCCCTGTCCATTTGTGTCCCCATCAGAGTCTCTCTGTCCATTTGTGTCCTCATCAGAGGCTCCCTGTCCATTTGTGTCCTCATCAGAGGCTCCCTGTCCATTTGTGTCCTCATCAGAGGCTCCCTGTCCATTTGTGTCCTCATCAGAGTCTCCCTGTCCATTTGTGTCTCCATCAGGGTCACTCTGTCAATTTGTGTACTCATCAGAGGCTCCCTGTCCATTTGTGTCCTCATCAGAGGCTCCCTGTCCATTTGTGTCCTCATCAGAGGCTCCCTGTCCATTTGTGTCCTCATCAGAGGCTCCCTGTCCATTTGTGTCCTCATCAGAGGCTCCCTGTCCATTTGTGTCCCCATCAGAGTCTCTCTGTCCATTTGTGTCCTCATCAGAGTCTCCCTGTCCATTTGTGTCCCCATCAGAGTCTCCCTGTCCATTTGTGTCCCCATCAGAGTCTCCCTGTCCATTTGTGTCCCCATCAGAGTCTCCCTGTCCATTTGTGTCCCCATCAGAGTCTCCCTGTCCATTTGTGTCCCCATCAGAGTCTCCCTGTCCATTTGTGTCCCCATCAGAGTCTCCCTGTCCATTTGTGTCCCCATCAGAGTCTCCCTGTCCATTTGTGCCCCCATCTGAGTGTCCCTGTCCATTTGTGTCCCCATCAGAGTCTCCCTGTCCATTTGTGTCCCCATCAGAGTCTCCCTGTCCATTTGTGTCCCCATCAGAGGCTCCCTGTCCATTTGTGTACTCATCAGAGGCTCCCTGTCCATTTGTGTCCCCATCAGAGTCTCTCTGTCCATTTGTGTCCTCATCAGAGGCTCCCTGTCCATTTGTGTCCTCATCAGAGGCTCCCTGTCCTTTTGTGTCCCCATCAGGGTCACTCTGTCCATTTGTGTACTCATCAGAGGCTCCCTGTCCATTTGTGTCCTCATCAGAGGCTCCCTGTCCATTTGTGTCCCCATCAGAGTCTCTCTGTCCATTTGTGTCCTCATCAGAGTCTCTCTGTCCATTTGTGTCTTCATCAGAGTCTCTCTGTCCATTTGTGTCCTCATCAGAGGCTCCCTGTCCATTTGTGTCCTCATCAGAGGCTCCCTGTCCATTTGTGTCCTCATCAGAGTCTCCCTGTCCATTTGTGTCCCCATCAGGGTCACTCTGTCCATTTGTGTACTCATCAGAGGCTCCCTGTCCATTTGTGTCCCCATCAGAGTCTCCCTGTCTCCTTGTTCTGCCATCCAAGTGTCCCTGTCCCCATTTGTGTTCCCATCCAAGTGTCTCTGTCCCCATTTGTGTTCCCATCCAAGTGTCCCTGTCCTCATTTGTGTTCCCATCCAAGTGTCCCTGTCCCCATGTGTGTTCCCATCCAAGTGTCTCTGTCCCCATGTGTGTTCCCATCCAAGTGTCTCTGTCCCCATGTGTGTTCCCATCCAAGTGTCCCTCTCCATTTGTGTTCCCATCCAAGTGTCCCTCTCCATTTGTGTTCCCGTCCAAGTGTCCCTCTCCATTTGTGTTCCCATCCAAGTGTCCCTCTCCATTTGTGTTCCCATCAGAGTCTTCTTCCTGTCCATTTGTGTTCCCATCCAAGTGTCCCTGTCCTCATTTGTGTTCCCATCCAAGTGTCCCTGTCCCCATGTGTGTTCCCATCCAAGTGTCTCTGTCCCCATGTGTGTTCCCATCCAAGTGTCTCTGTCCCCATGTGTGTTCCCATCCAAGTGTCCCTCTCCATTTGTGTTCCCGTCCAAGTGTCCCTCTCCATTTGTGTTCCCATCCAAGTGTCCCTCTCCATTTGTGTTCCCATCAGAGTCTTCTTCCTGTCCATTTGTGTCCCCACTTATACAATCAATATCCTCCATATATAGATATATCACATTAGTGGCAATGTTTGGTAGAGGGCTAAATTATTTATCTATCACACAAGGCAGGCTTTATCAGGAGTTCAAAGGAACTGCAACAAAGATAGTTGATATTTAAAAGGTGGGTTGACCAGGCTGATGTCTTTTAGGGAGACAAGGGTTAATAAGGATAATACTGTGAAGACACACAAATATCTCTTCTGACCGTCAGGATGGACGGGGGTGACCATGGACTCATGAATAATGCAGCAGATTTATGATATTTATGGGGGGGGGGGTGTGACTGGGCTGATATCTTTTAAAGGGAACAACAGATCTCTTAATAAGGATAACGCTGAGAAGATACATAAATATCTATTCTTAGACCGGTGGTCCTATTTGGTTAATTATATACAGAATCCACAGGGGTTACTTATCCATGTAGTCAAAATCTACACATATTGGAGAGCCGCGTATAAATACCCATAGGCTCCCATAACCGAGTTGTCAGTGCTCCCTCCTCTCCCCTGCAGCTGCCACTCTGAAAAAGGAGAGCTGGATCTACAGGATCACGTGACTGGAGCAGACTACTTTTTCTTTTTCACAGGATAGGTAGGAGGAGGGAACGTTTTCAGGAATAGTTAGTGCTAGGCTTAAATTCCACTTTAATCTATGTATTCACCAGAGTTCAGCTTTAAACATCCACAAGTTTAGGTCCCACCCTTTTTCCTGCATTCCATCCAGGACATGCTGGGCTTGTAAAATGCCTTGCCTTGTTCTAAGCCCTTTACGCCATAAAACTTTCTATGGTGTTGCAGAGCTCAGGAGTGGCACCGAGTCAGTGCCAAGGTTTCACTGCAACTGCAGGCGCTGGTAGGGAAAGCAAAAACCGAATCTACGAGAGATCCCATGGTCATCCTGCAAACTTTAAACCGTTCTGTGCCTGACTCTGTGCTTTTCCTCCAGAATTCCAAAGGGTAGCCGTGTGTTGTGTCTAGCACTACAAAAACGGTGGGACATCTGGAAAGATTCACAGGTCTCCTTTGACAGGCAAATAGATCCGGTGACACTTTATGGAAAGAAGGGGTGGAAGGAACGTTCTGCAAGAGCTGTGATGTTCTGTTGTGAGCTGTGAAGTCCTATCACTTGCTTTCATTTAGGCGTGCTAATTTTATTATACTACATTGTGTTATTTCTGTGGTCAGAAACAGGGACGGGACGGGGGGGGGGGGGGGGCAGGAGGGGCGGCTGCCCTGGGCACTATGGTATCATGTGAGATGGGAGTGCACCACAAGGAGATTGGGGGAGGGGATTGGTCTCGGAGGGGGGATGGGGGTGCTAGGAAAGGCGATTTGGGTTGATTTGTGTTTGGGAGGGGGATGAGGAAAGAGGATTTTTGGGGGGTGCTGGGGGATTTGGGGAGAGAGAATTTAAGTTGCGAGGGCAGGTAAAGATTTGTGCTGATGGGGGGGATTTTAGCAGAGGGGAGGATTTGTACTGGGAGGAGGAGCACAGAATAGTGCTCAATTTATTTTTTTGGGGGGGGGGGGGGGGTTGCTAACACATAATGCTCATACATCTTGGGGAAGGAGGGGCAGTTTGGCATGTTCGTCCTGGGCTGTAGATGTCCCGGCACTGCTAATGGGTGATTTTTTTGGGGGGAGGGGGCATTTGAGCTGGGGGGGGTGGGGAGGCAAATATTTGTGCTGGGAAGGGAGGTTTTAGCAGGGAGGTGGATTTATACTGAGAGGAGGGGGAGTTTATGCTTGGGGAGTAAGTATGCAGATTATTGCTCATACATCTGGGGGGGGGGGGGGGGGGGGCGCAGTTTGGCATGTTTTCCCTGGGCTCTAGATGACCTTGTTATGGGGCACTACTACACCAGCGATGCGGAGCTGTTCCTCACCCTGACACCAATGATGGGGCACGATTCCTTCTATTGAGACCAATGATGGGGCACTATTACTCCCCCTAATACCAATGATGGGGCATTGTTAACCCTTGACACTTTCTTCTTCCACTGGCTACAGTCCAGCCCCCCTAAAGTTTGAAGGACAGTAATCTGGTCCTTTGTTTAGGACGTTTGGAGACTCCTAGTCTAAGGCAACCCTTTTGCAAGTACGGCACCCTTTTAAAGTAGGCAAAATCTCGTGGTACCTCAGTCTAAAAAGTAAAAATGTTACTTATCAGTGGTGAACTTGAACCTGAGATGATGCACACAACCTCTTTGGTGAAATTAACTTTACATTGGTCCCTCCATCACATCAGAGGCACTCGCTAAACATGAGCGCCTGCCATCATATCTGAGTCTTTCCTTCACAGAGCCCCCTTATCACATCAGAGCCTCCCCACCAGGGCTGTCATTAGAAATCATGGAGCCCCTTACAGCCTGTTTGACAACCCACATAGAGACAAGAGTTTAAATATCTTATTGCACATGTACAGTATTCCCATTAGTCGCGGCTCCAAGCCATTACATAAAACTGGGCCCCATCAGTTCTGCAGCAGTGGCTTAGAGTAGAAAGGGCACTATTTACTCATTTTTGAGTCCTCCTTGCTGCGGCTCCCACCAGCTAAAAAGTTTCAGCCTGCCCCAGCTATTTGATATACAGTAACTCACAAAAGTGAGTACACCCCTCACATTTTTGTCAATATTTTATTATATTATCTCGTGTGACAACACTGAAGAAATGACACTTTGCTACAATGTAAAGTAGTGAGTGTACAGCTTGTATAACAGTGTAAATTTGCTGTCCCCTCAAAATAACTCAACACACAGCCATTAATGTCTAAACCGCTGGCAACAAAAGTGAGTACACCCCTAAGTGAAAATGTCCAAATTAGGCCTAAAGTGTCAATATTTTGTGTGGCCACCATTATTTTCCAGCACTGCCTTAACCCTCTTGGGCATGGAGTTCACCAGAGCTTCACAGGTTGGCACTGGAGTCCTCTTCCCCTCCTCCATGAGGACATCACAGAGCTGGTGAGAGACCTTGCGCTCCTCCACCTTCCGTTTGAGGATGCCCCATAAGATGGGTTTAGATCTGGAGACATGCTTGGCCAGTCCGTCACCTTTACCTTCAGCTTCTGTAGCAAGGCAGTGGTCGTCTTGGAGGTGTGTTTGGGGTCGTTATCATGTTGGAATACTGCACTGCGGCCCAGTCTCCGATGGGAGGGGATCATGCTCTGCTTCAGTATGTCACAGTACATGTTGACATTCATGGTTCCCTCAATGAACTGTAGCTCCCCAGTGCCGGCAGCACTCATGCAGCCCCAGACCATGACACTCCCACCATCATGCTTGACTGTAGGCAAGACACACTTGTCTTTGTACTCCTGACCTGGTTGCGCCACATACGCTTGACACCATCTGAACCAAATAAGTTTATCTTGGTCTCATCAGACCACAGGACATGGTTCCAGTAATCCATGTCCTTAGTCTGCTTGTCTTCAGGAAACCGTTTTTTGCTGGCTTCCTTGTGTATCATCTTTAGAAGAGTCTTCCTTCTGGGACAACAGCCATGCAGACCAATTTGATGCAGTGTGCGGCGTATGGTCTGAGCACTGCCAGGCTGACCCCCCCCCCACCCCCACCCCCCCCTTCAACCTCTGCAGCAATGCTGGCAGCACTCATACGTCTGTTTCCCAAAGACAACCTCTGGATATGATGCTGAGCACGTGCACTCAGCCTCCTTGGTCAACCATGGGGAGGCCTGTTCTGAGTGGAACCTGTCCTGTTGAACTGCTGTATGGTCTTGGCCACCGTGCTGCAGCTCAGTTTCAGGGTCTTGGCAATCTTCTTATAGCCTAGGACATCTTTATGTAGAGCAACAATTCTTTTTTTCAGATCCTCAGAGAGTTCTTTGCCATGAGGTGCCATGTTGAACTTCCAGTGACCAGTATGAGAGAGTGAGAACGATAACGCCAAATTTAACACACCTGCTCCCCATTCACACCAGAGACCTTGTAACACTAACGAGTCACGTGACACCAGGGAGGGAAAATTGCTAATAGGGCCCAATTTGGACATTTTCACTTAGAGGTGTACTCACTTTTGTTGCCAGCAGTTTAGACATTAATGACTGTGTGTTGAGTTATTTTGAGGGGACAGAAAATTTACACTATTATACAAGCTGTACACTCACTACTTTACATTGTAGCAAAGTGTCATTTCTTCAGTGTTGTCACATGAACAGATAGAATAAAATATTTACAAAAATGTGAGGGGTGTACTCACTTTTGGGAGATACTGTATATGGACCCTATATGTCCCTCCAGCACATGCCGATCAGCGGTGTACTCACTTTTAGGGGATACTGTAGACTGGCCATGGACAGAGTGATTTTCTTTCCTGCAGCCATGGGTTGCAGGAAAGAAAATCACTCAATTCCCCCATCAAACAGTCAGTGTTGATGGAGGAATACTTCCCATGGAGCATTGTGTGGAAAGCTGTCCCTGCTGGGAGAACACAGTGATTATTGCTAGTGGCCATAACAGCCACTAGCAAAAATATCATGTAAACTCCGACAGGCTGGTTGCACCCTAGCTGATTGTTCAATCAGCTTGGTTAATCTGCTCATACATGGTTCGAATCTGCTGAACCGGCAGAGATTCGAACCGTCTATGGCCGACTATAGAGGGGGCCAAAACTTTAATCTAAATGTATGGAGCCACAACATGGAGGTTTACTCCACCTGCTCCCGAAAATGAGTAAATAGTCTCCTCTCTGTCCCCAGGTGCCTGTTGCTGAACTTCTAGGGCCTGGAGAACTGTTATGTAATCTCTGGGAGTCACTGTACATGCACCAAAAGGTTTTTTTAAAGAGTTCCATCTTTGCCCACGGGCCCTCTACTAAACTGATGGGGACCTGGCCCCATCCAAAATTAGTGTCATGCATTGCCATGGTGTCAGCTGGCCGGCCACCAGCACAATAGCAACTAATGACATTGTGTGTCCTGGTCCTAAAGCATCATTGGTTGTTACGGGGCCGGCAGGCAGCCTGCCCACACCATAGCAACCAATTAGGGAATGCAAAATTATGGAACAAGCACTCCCCATGCCCATAGTAACCCGGGCAAACCGGTACAACACTCCAGTTAAAGTGATTGTAAACGATCACCTTGTAAAACAACCCATTCAGTTTAAAATAGAAACGAAAGGTGAAACATTTGTGTATAGATATAAAAACAACATCATAAATACTTTTTTTTTCCCCCTTTTTTATAAGTGATCACATTCCCTCTGTTTTCAGCTACATAAGAGCTGGGGGGAGAGCAGCAGCACACTGAGCTTCCCAGTGAATGACAATGCATCGGGGACATGTCAGGACAAGTCTGATCATTGAAGGAGAGCAGGCTGAGTTCCCTACATAGCTAGAGATTAGACCACAGTGTGCTCTCCTGATTAGTGTGGTCAGTTTTTTTTAATAGGAAAGCGGAAGGACTGGCAGGAACACCAGGGATTTCACACAAAGGAAGCAATACAAGGAGAACAGGAGACTTCTTCATACAAGTACATGGTACAGCATCAGGAAATAGAAGTGTTGGGGTAACAAACGCTTTAAAAAACACTGGTCTAAAGCGCCCTTTACACAATTTCCAAGCAAAATCATTATTTTTCAATATGCCCATACACAGGTAGACTGGTAGGTAGAAGAATGTTGCAGGTTTGGTATATTCCTTCCTAAGTACCCTTTTTAGAAGAACCCATTTCTTTATGGTCACAATGTTCTTCGAGAGAACCTAATAAAGCTAAAACATGAAGTCGCAGCGAGATCTTCCTGGCCGTGCAGTGTGGCAGTCCCTTATGATAAAAATAATTTAGTAATGATTCAGTCCCTTAAACCTCATTATATCTGCTCTTATGTTGTAATTTGTTATGTAATTTTTTTTTTTTTATTCTCCAGATGGATGACGGGGTCATGGGGCCAGTGTTCAGCCACCTGTGAAAAAGGATTCCAGCAGCGAGAAGTTACCTGTGCCTACCAGCTGCAGAATGGCACCTATGTCCACACACGGGATATTTATTGCGGTAGCCCCAAGCCGGCAACTAAACAGAGCTGTGAAGGTCAAGACTGTTTATCTATATGGGAAGCTTCAGAATGGTCAGCAGTAAGTGTGAATCACAAAAGCTGTACAGTTCAGGTGGCAGTTGGATGTTCTGACCACCAATCAAAGGTTCCATTGGTGTCCTATACATGTTCAATATCTATGGAGAAAATGGCACAGCCAGACACTCTACCTCTGCCATATGTTGGAGGAAGCAGTAGCCGTTGACTGAAACTATTGAACACAACTGAGTACTCAGTCCCCCAAAAATAATCAGCGATGGGATAGTGATAAATGAGGAATACTCGGAATGGTCAGGGGTGGGTAGTGGGGTTCCCCAGGGTTCTGTGCTGGGACCAATCCTATTTAATTTGTTCATAAACGACCTGGAGGATGGGATAAACAGTTCAATCTCTGTATTTGCGGACAATGCTAAGCAGGGCAATAACTTCTCCGCAGGATGTGGAAACCTTGCAAAAAGATCTGAACAAATTATTGGGGTGGGCAACTACATGGCAAATGAGGTTCAATGTAGAAAAATGTAAAATAATGCATTTGGGTGGCAAAAATATGAATGCAATCTATACACTGGGGGGAGAACCTCTGGGGGAATCTAGGATGGAAAAGGACCTGGGGGTCCTAGTAGATGATAGGCTCAGCAATGGCATGCAATGCCAAGCTGCTGCTATCAAAGCAAACAGAATATTGGCATGTATTAAAAAAGGGATCAACTCCAGAGATAAAACGATAATTCTCCCGCTCTACAAGACTCTGGTCCGGCCGCACCTGGAGTATGCTGTCCAGTTCTGGGCACCAGTCCTCAGGAAGGATGTACTGGAAATGGAGCGAGTACAAAGAAGGGCAACAAAGCTAATAAAGGGTCTGGAGGATATTAGTTATGAGGAAAGGTTGCGAGCACTGAACTTATTCTCTCTGGAGAAGACGCTTGAGAGGGGATATGATTTCAATATACAAATACCGTACTGGTGACCCCACAATAGGGAGAAAACTTTTCCGCGTAAGGGAATTTAACAAGACACATGGCCATTCACCAAAATTGGAAGAAATGCGGTTTAACCTTAAACTACGTAGAGGGTTCTTTACTGTAAGAGTGGTTAGAATGTGGAATTCCCTTCCACAGGTGGTGGTCTCAGAGGAGGGCATCGATAGTTTCAAAAAACTACAGCGATATAGTAATACTGAGGTAAATCACACACATAGGTTGGACTTGATGGACTTGTGTCTTTTTTCAACCTCACCTACTATGTAACTATGGGATATTTTTATAAACCTAAAAGTCATTGCCTGATCCAAAAAATGTCATGCTTATGGGGAATTTTAAGGCATTTTTTGCAGTTGGCTCTACCTTGCTAGTTTTTTTATCAAATCAAGAATACATTTTTGGAGTATAAACAGAAAGGATAACAGTGCTATCTGGATGGGAGTGGATGACTTAAAGTATCAAAGTATAAAGTATATAAAATCTGAGCCAATGGTAAAAATGGATTGTTCACAGTACAAAGTTGTACACCATGTAAAATTAAACCCATGATGGGTTATATGATACCATGCTGGTGGTTGTACATGCAGATGGGCTAGATAAAGCGCATGCACGCAAAACGCTTTGTCATGGCAACGGATTCTATTTGCGTTCCATGCTGGTCAGATCGGCAATAATTCTGGCCCTGGACTTCCGCCCCGTGATCGCGGGGACATCAGTAGGGAGCGCCAACGGACTCCGACTCGGCTCCCTAGTGTTTGGGACTTGCTCTCAGCGGCTCATTACCACACTGCACCCTCCCACCCCTCAGCCTAACGGACCCAGTGGACATTAGCCCATCTGCATGTGCAACCACCAGCATGATATCGTATAACCCATTGGGTTCATTAGGCTGAGGGGCGGGAGGGTACAGTGTGGCAATGAGCCACTGAGAGCGAGTCCCAAACACTCGGGAGATGAGCCGGAGTCCGTCGGTGCTCCCTAGTGACGTCACCACGACCGCAGGGCAGAAGTCCGGGATCGTAATTATTGTCAATCTGACCAGCATGGAACGCAAATAGATTCTGTTGCCGTGACAACACGTTTCGCACGCATGCGCTTTATCTAGTCCATTTGCATGTACAACCACCAGCATGGTATCGTATAACCCATCATGGCTTTAATTTTACATGGTGTCTAACTTTGTACTGTGAACAATACATTTTTACCTTTTCAGCCTTTACCATTGGCTCGGATTTTATATACTTTGAGGAACTAGAGTCCGTTCCGTTCCTTTCCGTTTGTGCTTACTTGCTGGTTACTGTGTGTACTACTCCTGAAGGCTGCATCGGATTGACCTTTGGTCAGTGGACAGTGTGGGTTTTTTATTTTCCAATCATTTTTATTAAGTTTATAAACCATATAGATATAACACAATACAGTAAATAAAAGTACCCGTAAATGATAGCATTAGTGACATACAACATTGATTGTACAGGAACCAGTATAACGTATTTTCGGGCTGTAACTATATTTCCTAATAACAAAGAATACATCCTCCAAAGAGGAACTACATGACCGGGGATCGTCCTCATCCACCTTGTTCTGCACTCCTGTGACCCAGATTCAGCTGACAGCGGGATGAAGTCTGCTGTCCTCTGACATCGCTCTGCCAGTCCAGACTCAAGCCGGTCCATTAATGTTGAGAGCCACCCAGATGTTTTGACTGGCACCTGGCTCAGCCTCTCAGCACTCCGCTGGGAGACAGTCAGCAGCTCCCGCCCCTCCAGTGAGCACTGGTGGGGCAGAGCAGAGAGCCGGTGACTGCTCAGTAAATGCCGGGAACTGAGTGGTCCAGCCGTCTTTGATTGCTCAGTTCTCGGTTTTAGAAGCCCCCCCGGGGACAGATGCAGTATCAGACTTTTTTGTTTTTGGATATTTGTTTTGTTATATTGCCAAACTTCTCTTTTATGAATATTATAGTTCTTTATCCATATGGAATGGTTAGGTGAATGAAGTCAAGTTTTAGAGCAGATTGAAGGCGCAAAGCATGGACGTGCCCATGTGTGATATAAAATATTTGGAAATATGCTATGGTGATCTGTAATGATACAGCCACAATTCAAGCCATATCATTTTTATACAGAGATAGATTAAGCACTTTAAAGGGTCTATTTATTAACAACAACAAAAATTAGCTGGATGAATGTCACAAGCATTCTCCCAGCTGTAACAAATTTTACCCATATTTTGTCTAAGAGGTTTATTTCCTACAATCGTCTGATCCATCTAGTGGCCATAATGCAATATTTTCCTGAAATACCTTAATTGGATTAATCCCACTTAATGGCCACTAGATGGAGCTGACGATCATAGGAAATAAACATATTAGACAAAAATTTGGAAAATTCGTTACAGCTGGGTTGAATACCAGAGTCTCTTTTGGACAGGGACATTCATAAAGAACCAGGGAAAGCCTTGAAGCAAGTACTTTTTCTCTTTATTTGTACAATGTTTATTATGAAAGAGTAAAACAATTTTCCATAAATAGGACCACACCAACCTGTTTAAATGTCTGTTATATTTGTAGTGCTCTTCAGACTGCGGACGAGGCACCAAGAAGAGGAGGATATCGTGTACCAATACAAGGGGCAAATGTGACTCTGCCACTAGGCCAAGAGAAGAGGAGGACTGTGAGAATTACACAGGATGCTATGAGTGGAAGACAGGGGACTGGTCCAAGGTAAGGACTAACAATAACCAAATTCTTACACAAGTAAGAATAAATCAGAATTCCCTTTAAAGTGGTTATAAATCCCTGAAATGAAAAATGAACAAAGCATATCCTCCTATAGTGTGTATTTGCCTATATTCAAAGCACCTGTATGCTTTATCATTCCTTTATCTGTCACTTCTGACATTCTATGCCAATGCCAAGCAATCCCGGAAGACGCCCCCGCCTCCAATACCGCACCTAGCAAGTATATGACAGCCTCATCTGTGTATGTTTCCCTACGAGACTGTGTAGAGGAGTGGAGGTGTCCATTCCATCCACTCAGGTCTCAGATTACACTCGGCTCTAATGCTGTGCAGTGTGTGACCTCAGATCCCCACCCCCTGCCTTCTGAAGCTCATAAATGCTGTGTATATTCTAGACTCTAAACAGCTTTAGAGGAAAGATTGCTGCAGATAAACAGGTACAACTTATGTAGG
This sequence comes from Aquarana catesbeiana, assembly GCF_042186555.1. Classification (NCBI taxonomy): domain Eukaryota; kingdom Metazoa; phylum Chordata; class Amphibia; order Anura; family Ranidae; genus Aquarana; species Aquarana catesbeiana. Next base: position 21,471,795 of record NC_133326.1, read on the forward strand.
AGGATTTGTTGAATCTCTGTGCATCACCGGAGGCCAGTCACTTCACATATATATATATATATATATATATATATATATATATATATATATATATATATATATATATATATATTTATATATTTAAAGCCTAAAGCTGTTGGGAATGAAATCCCTGATGTGACTGTGCAGTTTCAAAACCTACCAGGACCTTTGTGTGATCTTTGGACAAAACGTAGGTAAGTCCTTTATAAACTAAATGAAACCCCCGCAAAACCTGTTATACCTTACCTGGGCTCCAGGGGCTTATAGCCATAATGGGCTAGTATGAACAGTATACTAGCACATTGTGGCAATCTTACGTGGTAAGCGAATCCTGCTGGTCACAGGTGTTGCCATCTTCTACCAGTCTTTCTTTCCAGGTTCTGACCCTTGTGCCGCTTGGTTGGCCAGGTCGTGTGGATGTCACTCTCACGCACGCGTTTGGGAACCACATCATCACGGCACAGATCACTCTCTGTGTCCAATTCAGAAAACGATGGACTGGTAAATGACCTCTTTACCACCCCCTTCCCCCACTCTCCATCCTCCTGTGCAACCACAGCAGCCGGCGGGAGAGGAAAGCCAGCAATGCTGCGGGGGGCAGGGGGTCCGGGCACACAGGGGAATCAGATGTGGGCAGCACAGGGATGGGAGGGATCAGTGCAGCGGGACAGGAGGACAATTATAGACCAATGCACGGCGTCTGAGTCTCTCCCTGCAGCAGCTGAAAGCCATATTCTCCCCCTCTCCCTCCCACCAGCTTTCAGCTGCTGCGAGGGAGAGAAACGAACACAGTGCATCGTATTGTAACTGTTCTCCTGTCCGGCCACATTAATCCCGCTGATGTCCAGGCCCCCACTGTGTGCTCGGGCCTCCTACAGGAGGGCCAGTGGTACTCCCCTATCGGTGTTCCTGAGTTTACTTTGTTAAACATTGAACCTCATTTTCCATTCCTTTATCCTTTTATAGCTTGGGTAAAGCAAAACTTCAGTCCTGTACAGGCTATGCCCTGCCCCCCCTCCCCAGAGCTATTATTGTACATGCACAGATGAGCCCATTGCTTGGGGCCTGGCAGAGCCCATTGGCGCATGGGAATTTGCACGCACATGCAAAGACAGGAAACATTTCGGGCTTTTTTGTTAGCAGTCTTTGTGCGTGCGTGCACAGATGGGCAGGAAACCAGGCACGTGTGCAAATGTGGGCTCTCTTGAAACCCGAGCCTTGCGGAACATGTGCACACACAGAGAACGTCTGGCCTAGGCAAGAAACACGAAATTTGCAGCACAAATAAAGTGCATTGTAAAAAATAAAATTGGGCCCATTGATAAAAGAGAGATGGGGGAGGAGGCAGAGTATCACAACTTGCCATTTAGGGCGAAAGTCTGCTTTAACATGGTGAAATTTCACTTTGCAAAGAATACCCAATTGCATGCAAGGGACATAGAAAAAAAAATGCATTTTTGCTTGCAAATTGATTGGATTTGAAGTCAGCAGAGGAAAATTCCCCTTCAAAGTGCAACTTCCCTAGCATGTAACCTATTTGCCTTTAGTGAATAAACCACCATGACTCGGGAACACAATTCAAAAAGCTGAGCTTTTGTAAAGCCTTCTAAATAGGGATTTTGTTTTTTTGTAAACCAAGACATATTGAAGATTTTTAGTGTTATGACTTTTCCAACTCTGGCTTTAGAGGACAGAAAACCAGACATAATTGATTGAAAAATGATCCTTTCATATATTTTCTAATGTAGTAAGCGCTATGCTTTGTTTTGTTCTTTGTTTTCTCAGTAAGGTCCACTATAAATTCATTCTTCTGCGGCGCCTCCTTTTGACTGCATTTTCACAGCAACTCTCCCTTGCCTGTTTATTTAGTGCAATGCTATGTAAATTGAAAGTTTATTGCAATAATTGATTGACTTGAAAAGTGGCTTTTATCTTTTGGGGTGAATTTAAAGTGGTATTGAACCCAAAAACCTAAAATTATTAAATTGCCGCTTACCAGTTAGCATGTGGTATCTGCATTAGTTTTCTTCCAGACCAAGCTGTCCAGCAAAAGCGGCAATTGGAAGGTTGGGACCATTATCATTTATTTTTTTTACAGTTCTGTCCTCAATGGGACAAAGTTACAAGGGCTGTACCAAAAGTAATGCAAAAGTGGGCACAATTTTTTATTTTTTTTTTATTAACCAAATTAGGTCGTTTAAATTTCACATGTTGGTAGAATAATGCTTCCTGTATAGTAACTCCTCTTCTTTCTTTCTTCAACTTTTTTCTTCTTCTTTCTTCTTTCTTCTTTCTTCTTCCTTCTTTCTTTTTTCTTCTTCTTCTTCTTCTTTCTTCTGTCTTCTTCTTCTTCTTCTTCTTCTTCTTTCTTCCGTTTTCTTCTTCTTCTTCTTTCTTCCGTTTTCTTCTTCTTCGTCTTCTTCTTCCTTCTTCCTTCTTCCTCCTTACTACTTCTTCTTCTTCTTCTTCCTTCTTCCTTCTTCTTCCGTCTTCTTCCGTCTTCTTCCGTCTTCTTCCTTCTTCTTCCTTCTTCTTCCTTCTTCTTTCTTCTTCTTCTTTCTTCGTCTTCTTCTTCTTTCTTCTTCTTCTTCCTTCTTCCTGTCTTCTTCTTCTTTCTTCTTCCTTCTTCCTTCTTCCTTCTTTCTTCTTCCTTCTTCTTCCTTCTTCGTCCTCTTCTTCTTTCTTCGTCTTCTTCTTCTTCTTTCTTCGTCTTCTTCTTCTTCTTTCTTCGTCTTCTTCTTCTTCTTCGTCTTCTTCTTCTTTCTTCTTCTTTCTTCTTCTTTCTTCTTCTTTCTTCTTCTTCCTTCTTCTTCTTCTGTCTTCTTCTTCTTCTGTCTTCTTTTTCCTTTTTCCTTCTTTCTTCTTTCTACCATCTTCTTCTTCCTTCTTTCTTCCTTCTTTCTTCTTCTTCCTTCTTTCTTCCGTCTTCTTTCTTCTTTCTTTGTCCTTTCTCCATCCTTTCTTCGTCCTTTCTTCTTCCTCTTCCCTCTTCATCCTTTCTTCTTCCTCTTCCCTCCTTGTCCTTTCTTCTTCCTCTTCTTCTTCTTCAGTAAATAATGGATTCCAGGCAGGAACAATGTGCCGTCATGGAGTTCTTGATGAAGGAGCAGGCTGGCTGTCCAACATCCACAGAAGGCTACAGATTGTTTACAGAAATAACACTGACCAGAGCAATATGCACTAATGGGTGAAGAAGTTTAAAGAAGGGGAAACCAGCATTGAAGACCAACCACACAGAGGGAGACCAGCGATGTTCGACAGTCTGCACCCCTCCTTCATCAAGAACTCAATGATGACACATTGCTTTTGCTTGGAATCCATTATTTACCTGCAATGAAAAAGAAGAAGATGATTTACTATGGAGGGAGAGTGGCTCTACCAATATGTAAAATTTAAATGACTTATGTACGTTAATTATGCCCTCTTTTGCAATACTTTTGGTGCAGCCCTCGTACTTTGCGTGAAACTGTGAAAAAAATTTACTGCTGATCTCCTCGCTTGGAATCAAGCTCTCCCTGCTTTCTCCTTGATGCAGTTCAAACTGAGAAGCAGAGTAGTTGAGTTTTACCTGAAATGTAACATGACGTTATCACACTTTTTTTGTTATTTTGTGCCTGCAGTGCTCCTCCACCTGCGGTAAAGGCCTGCAATCTCGTGTAGTACAATGTATGCACAAAGTGACTGGTCGCCACGGAATTGAATGTTCTTTTCTGTCAAAGCCAGTGGCCTACAGGCAATGTCATCAAGAAGCTTGCAATGAAAAAGTGAATGCCAACACCATCACATCTCCGAGACTTGGTTGGTAACTTTAAATTTTTAGAACTGCTTCTTTATTTTAAACTTAATGACATGATTATGGTACATGGTATGTTATGATTAATGGCTTATAAATATGGCTTTTCAAAGCTGAATTCCAGGGATGATATGTCTTGCGTACATACACTTGGCCAGCTTGGCACAGTGTAAGTATGCATATGTGAGACCTGATCGACTTCTATGGAAGCTTTAAGTCACTGAGCTACCACAGTGATGGCCGCGGTCTTCCAGGTGCTGTGTTGGGCGGTTGATCTTCTGCATAGTAACCCCAATTTTATTCAACCAGTAGTATTTGTGGACAGCAACAGTTCAGTACTGATCCCACTGCAAATTCTTTTGGTATGTCACAATGCATAGGCAGGTGCCCTACATGGTCAACTGCCAACATTACCCATACACAATGAGGAAAAAAACCCTTGTTGGCAATCACAGAGGTCAGACGTTTCTTGTAGTTGGCCACCAGGTTTGCACACATCTCAGGAGGGATTTTGTCCCACTCCTTTTTGCAGATCCTCTCCAAGTCATTAAGGTTTTGAGGCTGACGTTTAGTAACCTTCAGCTCCTTCCACATATTTTCTATGGGATTCTTAATGTGCTTCTTGAGCCACTCCTTTGTTGTCTTGGCTGTGTGTTTTGGGTCATTGTCATGCTGGAATACTCATCCACGACCCATTGGGAAGGAGGTTCTCACCTAAGATTTGATGGTACACAGTCTTGTCCATCAACCCTTTGATGCGGTGAATTTGTCCTGTCCCCTTAGCAGAAAAACACCCCCAAAGCATAATGTTTCCACCTCCATGTTTGACGGTGGGGATGGTGTTCTTGGGGTCAGTAGCAGCATTCCTCCTCCTCCAAACAAGTCGAGTTGAGTTGATGCCAAAGAGCTTGATTTTGGTCTCGTCTGACCACATTATTTTCACCCAGTTCTCCTCTGAATCATTCAGATGTTCATTAGCAAACTTCAGACGGGCCTGTACATGTGCTTTCTTGAGCAGGGGGACATTGCGGGCACTGCAGGATTTCAGTCCTTCACGGCGTAGTGCGTTACCAATTGTTTTCTTGTTGACTATGGTCCCAGCTGCCTTGAGATCATTGACAAGAGTCTCCCGTGTAGTTCTGGGCTGATTCTTCACCGTTCTCATGATCATTGAAACTCCACGGGGTGAGATCTTGCATGGAGCCCCAGACTGAGGGAGATTGACAGTTATTTTGTGTTACTTCCATTTGCGAATAATCGCACCAACTGTTGTCTTTTATATAGGTAACAAGCTGAGATTAGCAGCACTCCCTTTAAGAGAGTGCTGCAAATCTCACCTCGTTACCTGTATAGAGGACACCTGGGAACCAGAAATGTTGCTGATTAATAGGAATCAAATACTTATTTCATTCATTAAAATGCAAATCAATTTGTAACTTTTTTGAAATGAGTTTTCTGGATATTTTTGTTATTCTGTCTCTCACTGTGAATGTTGTCAAAGCTACAAAATCAGCAGGGGATCAAATCATTTTTTCCCCCACTGTACATCCAAAAGTATGATACATCCAACATGCAATGTTGGATACATTACAGCATTGGTCATAAATCCGTAAATCCCTCTTTGTGACACAGGTATATGTACATATTGTTTTATTAGCCAGCTATGACCAAGGTGGCATGGACAAAGCTCATAGGAAATACATAATGGTTGTCTTATTTTTTTTTTTTTTTAATCCAGCAAGCTGTTTCAATAAACAAAGGTTCAGTGTGAACGCTGTAGTGAGTGCTGGACTTTTCTATTTATGTATGTATGTATTTTTGCTGGAGAGGACCTCTGAATGGCACAGCTGATTTCAGCATCTCTTGAGTAGACCGCAGGGATGGAGTAGCTTTGACTCTGGATTGCCACTGGAACTGGTCATTGTACCCTAGAACTGTAATAATAATCGTAATATAGACTGGAGATTTGTTATTATGGCCCAAGTGAAGTCCAACATCCATCCACTGCCTCCTACCGATCACGATGAGATTGCTGCATTTTGAAAACCCCAACATCTCTATGATGGCCAGACCTGCTTTCCTGGAACCTGAAATCATTCCTTTCAGTTATGTTGGCTAAAAAGTATGTTAGATTTTGTTTACATAGATAGCCAAAGTTGAAATGTAATTTCTCTGCATGGTTCAGTTTATATAATTTCATAATAACAACAAGGTTGCATTCCATTGGTTGGACAAGGTGGGGTGATGATGTCACAATCTCCTCCTCATCCAATCAGAGAGTACTTTGCATTCATTGAGAAAATGCAAAGCATTCTCTGAATGGAACCTGTGCTGTGTTCAGTAAGCAGCAGGGCAGCCACTTGGCACAAGATCCAGAAGCTAGTGTAGATCACTGGGGTAGTGGTGCCTATTATAGTAATTTCCAGCTTCTAGAGCAGGGATATGCAATTAGCGGACCTCCAGCTGTTGCAGAACTACAAGTCCCATGAGGCATAGCAAGACTCTGACAGCCACAGGCATGACACCCAGAGGCAGAGGCATGATGGGACTTGTAGTTTTGCAACAGCTGGAGGTCCGCTAATTGCATATCCCTGTTCTAGAGGGATGCCACAGGTATGGACCATACATATATACATTGGTCCAAGCTGGAAGGTAAAATTACCATACCTGAAATTTAAGGCCGCATTTACACCTGAGCGTCGTTTTGTTTAGCTTTTTTTCAGGAGTTTTGTCACTTGCTTTTATGCACATATTTGTGTGTTTTTAAAAGCGTGTTTGAGCTTTGGCATTTTTGTTATTAGTGAATAGAGAAATCTATCATCTGTTTTCATCGTTTTTTGTTGTTTTTCAGCTTTTTCATCTGCTTTTATTTAATTATTGTTGGGGTTATATATATATATATATATATATATATATATATATATATATAATTTTTTTTTTTTTTTTTTTTTTTTCTGAGGGAGGGTGTTGGGTTAGGTGCAAGATTTAGTGGTTAAGGTTGGGGGTAGAGGTTCATTTATTTTATTATTTATCTAATATCTAATATTTTTGTTAATGGTTATTATTTTTATTTTAATTATTGTATTTGAGCAGAAAACCACTCAAAAACTTGCAACAAACCGCACGGAAACGTTAAAAAAATGCACGAATTGCACATTTCAATGCATTTCTGTGGGGAAAAAACTCTTCCAAAACATACCAGCCTGCCCAGATCGAGCTACAAAAGAAGCTCCAAAACTTTTTGCACTTCAGGCAACTTGAGGTGGAGAACCATAGAGAATAATAAATTTTACTTTTTTTTTCTCCATCAGTGTTTTTGAAACTTCGAGCTACGAAACTCTCAGGTGTGAATGCAGCCTTTGTGAAGTCCAATATAGCCCAAGATGATCGCTTTAGAGACATGTTGTTAATAAATCCTAATCAGTGTTGTCTACTTCAATGCGTCCTTAGGGAAGCACACGATGATTGGCTTTCATAAAGCCTGTCAGAGAGAATAAAGTTGCCATCAGTTGGGTGTTTGCCCTCATTTATAGTTCTGCATTTTCTTGTCCTGCTGTCTTTATCATATAACCCTAACCAAGCTTTTCTTCTTACAGCTGCGCTGACATACAAGTGCACTGGTGACCAGTGGACGGTGTACTGCCGAGTTATCCGGGAGAAGAACCTCTGCCAGGATATGAGGTGGTACCAGCGATGCTGCCAGACCTGCAGAGACTTCTATGCCAACAAGCTGCAGCCACAGAGCTAGTAGCCCCATAGCACTGACCGGGGCATTGCCATAAGAGCAGTGCTGCCACCATCACACAAGACTTGAACACTGGTGCTCTTCATGTCAGGAGACCCAACATGGCTAGCACCAGAACCCAAAGAACAAGAGTTAAATATCCTGTATAATGCTGTGCTTGTTCTGCTTCACAAAAAAAAGGTTTCCTCGTAGCTGTTTTGTCCACACGTGGAATGACTATATGGATTGGGCGTACATTCTCAGGCAGCTCAAAGAAGACTGGAGGAAACGGTAATCTGTGGTGGCTTGTGCGAAAAGGTGAGACTCAGGCACAAAACGACATGATGATTCACATGGGTGCTCCTGGCAAAGTGAGACCACTTGCCGTACTTTGCAGTTACCAAGTCATTATGCAGTATGGTACTGCCGGACATGGACGACTGCCCGATGACAACATTTAAGGTGCTTTGTGAGTGTTGCACATTTGCACAATCGTGCGTGACGGCCTGTCCTTGTTTACAGGCAACAACTTTATTATTATATATATTTCTTTTTGTACCACAATAGGCTATTCAAAAAAAAAAAAATTACACCATTTGTACTGTCTGAAAGAATCAGCATCTCAAATATATGATGTCATAGTTGCTGTCAAATATTATTGTATTATTATAAATCTGTTCTGGAAATCGACATTCCAGCTACAATGTGAACGTGAGGCACACGGGGAGTCTCCACCCTTAATCTCATTTGCCTTTCAGCTTGAGGTTGCCATTGCCCTTTTTGATGCCAGGAGGGGGTTGTTTTTTTTTTTTTTGTAATCCATCATTTGGGTACCACTCAGCACCCCATTCCCTTGATGGAGAAAAGTATGGGCTTACTTGCTTAATATGGTATACCTTTACCAGTGGTGGTCAAGAATGCGCTTCTGGAGGACCTTACATATTGACTTAGACCCCTCCAAACAGCTGCTTATAATCTTAATTAGAAAAAGAGAAAAAACGACTTAATCCATAATTTACCATAAATTACCATACCTTAATCCATAAATACCACTCAGCAAACCCCATTCCATTGATGGAGAAAAGTATGGGCTTACTTGCTTAATATGGTATACCTTTACCGGTGGTGGTCAAGAATGCGCTTCTGGAGGACCTTACATGTTGCCTTAAACCCCTCCAAACAACTGCTCATAATCTTGACTAGAAAAAGAGAAAAAACAACTTAATCCATAATTTGGGTACCACTCAGCACACCCCATTCCATTGATGGAGAAAAGTATGGGCTTACTTGCTTAATATGGTATACCTTTACCAGTGGTGGTCAAGAATGCGCTTCTGGAGGACATCACATGCTGCCTTAGACCCCCCCAAACAGCTGCACATAATCTTAATTAGAAAAAGAGAAAAAACGACCTCCAAGAATGTTGGTTTTTAGTTTTATCCTGCGATTTATTGAGGAACCTCTCTAAAAATGTAATACTTCTTACATAGGATAAATGGACCACCAACACCATGAACTTTTGTTGACAGTAAGGGGCCTGTGACTAAACGGGCATTTCCATTGGCAGATGTAGCAACAGTGACCATCTCTATTGTTTAAATATTGATCGCGAACAAACACCAGATAGCGGGGATGCCGCTCCAGGCTCCTATGTGTCCAGATCTGATGGCTCAAGCCGAAGGAGTGCAGGCTGAAGGAGATTTGGTGTTGGCTCAGTAAACACAAGCTTGAAAAACGAAAACCTCCTAAATGCTGCACATCCTGCAAAGCCCAACAGTTTCTATAGTAGAAGTAGCCTCGGGTCAGTCTCCATCCAGGTCACACCTCCAACGAGTTTTACCATCATGGATTAAGCCTTGGGGCAGGGTGAAACATGTTGGAGCATGGCCTGGATGGAGCCCGACATGAGGCTACTATAGACATTGTTGGGCTTTCTTTGGGGGACGTGCAGCATTTAAGTTTTTGTTTTTCATGCCTACAGTATATAAATATTGATGACTTGTGTGTGGTGCTAATCATCCAATCAGCAGACTGCATGTGGAGAGAGGTGTACAAATCAAAAAAGTGGCTGGACACAGTAAAGCAGGCCATACACCAATACAAATGTTTCTTTTGGATCACAGTTGACAACAGGATGGATCTTTTTCTCGAACTCATGAATTTCTAACAGCGAATGCAGTTTTCGTTTGGGAAAGTTTTTTTTTATTCCAAAATTTAATGTTAAAAGCAAATTCAATTTAGAAGTACTTTCAGCCAAAATTTATCAAGTCATTGAATGTACTCAACTATGTCATCTACTAGTATATGGGCAGCTTTACAAGTCTCTTGGCAGTATTCAACGGTGTAGTTAGCTGTGTGACTGGAGTTCGACTTTTACCCCCAAAGGTGGCTTGTGCATTCTTCTCAGCAGTTCTCATGGAAATGTTACGTGTTGAGGTGTTGGGGATTTTGGGGTTATCTGCCACTAAGGAGAAATGTCCCTGGGTGCGTTGTATCCATGACATCCCAAGATGATGCCCTCCAGTTATTTTGCGGTTGCACTTTCCAAGTTTCATCGCTGTCTATTCATCCAATGTTCTGAAATTTTGCCCTTTAAAAACCAGAACAAATCTGAGGACTGTTCTTTTTTTATAAATTGTAACAGGGACTATTGTCGGAATGTGACAGGTTGTGTGTGGGCACATCCAGAGTCGGGACAAGGCCATCCAGTGCTCATGGCGAAGATGCCAAAGAAAGAGAGCAGAATTCTCCATCCTGTAGCTATCTTGACCACTGCTCTGTGCTTCATTCTCTAGCTGCCCGAATGACAGGATCCCCCCCCTCCACAAAACAATACTTCACCCAAGGCAAGTGCCCCTCCTGCCCCCCCCTTGTCCAAGCCCTGGACACATCATAAATGTATCAAAAATGTCCCTTTTTTGTTATTCTCCCTTCACAGGACGGGTAATCCCAATGATCTCAAATGGTCCTCTTCATCCTTATTTTTGACAAGTGGAAATTCTTCCACCGCTTTCTTTACGCAAACCTTTTGTAACCCCAAAAGCCATTTCTACAGGTTCTATGAAATGATCTGATACTTAATGCATCAGCTCCTTAGTGTTTATCTTCATGTAGCTATTTCTGTTTACTTTCATACTGGATTCATCATTAAAGCATATATAAACCCAAAAAAAAAAGTAATATATTGGAGCTACCAATCCTTCAATGGGATGTCTGCATTCGTTTTCTACTTTTGTTTTTTCCTTTATTTTCACATCTGGCCAGTAACATACTTCTGATCTTTGTGAGGCTCCTCTATCTATAGAGGAGCAATGGCAGCAGCATTGTCAATCTGGGTGGGGGGGCCGCTAGCAGATTTTGATGGGCTTGACTAACGAACTCCAGCAGCAGTTTTTTTTTTCCCTTTTGGGTTAAAGGTTTTGCATGAATAAAGAAAAGCTGACCATTGTAAGCACACCTTTCAGCGTTAAATGGTTTGTCTCAACCTTCTAACTGCGATTTTTATGCTGGACAGCTTGGTCCGTTAACCACTTCAGCCCCAGAATAATTTACCCCCTTACTGACCAGAGCACTTTTTGTGATACGGCACTGCGTCGCTTTAACTGACAATTGCGCGGTTGTGCGGCGTTGCACCCAAACAAAATTGAGGTCCTTTTTTTTTTTTCGCACAAATAGAGCTTTCCTTTGGTGGTATTTGATCAGCTCTGTGGTTGTTATTTTTTGCACTATAAACAAAAAAAGAGCGACAATTTTGAAAAAAAAAATTAATTTTTTACTTTTTGCTCTAATATCCCCCAAAAATATATATAAAAAAAACAAATTTCTTTCTCAGTTTAGGCCGATATGTATTCTACATACTTTTGGTAAAAAAAAATCGCAATAAACGTATATTGATTGGTTTGCGCAAAAGTTATAGCGTCTACAAAATAGGGGATATATTTATGGCATTTTTATTTATTTATTTTTACTATTAATGGCGGCGATCTGCGATTTTTATCGTGACTGCGACATTATGGCGGACACTTTTGACACTATTTTGGGACCAGTGACATTTATACAGCGATCAGTGCTATAAAAATGCACTGATTGCTGTGTAAATGACACTGGCAGGGAAAGGGGTTAAACACTAGGGGGCGATCAAGGGGTTAAGTGTGTCCTAGGGAGTGATTCTAACTGTAAGGGGGATGGGCTCACTACAACATGACAGAGATCACTGCTCCCGATGACAGGGAGCAGTAGATCTCTGTCGTGTTGCTAGGCAGAACAGGGAAATGCCTTGTTTACATAGGCATCTCCCTGTTCTGCCGCTCTATGTCATGATCGCGGGCCCCAAGTCCGTCTGACCCGCAGGCATGCTCATGGAGTACGCGGCGGGCGCGCACCCACAATGCCACGTCTTAAAGGGGACGTACAGGTATGCCCATTTGAGCAGCCGTGCCATTGTTCCGACGTACATCATCATGCGCTGGTCGGCAAGCGGTTAAAGTAAGTTAGAAAAAGATAACACTGGCCATATCACCACGTGAAAATAAAGGTAAAAATGGCCTAAAAAAAAAATGAATGAAGCCACAACATGGCTAATCTGCAATATATTACATTTTGGCTTTTACGTTTAGGTATGCTTTAACGTTAGTGTTACTAAACCCAGGACTCTGCATTCACTATATCTGGTCTCCCACAGTAAACAGAACATGGAAATGCAATTATTTTAGTAAATATAAACTGCTAAATACCTTTTCTCATCAGCAGTATATAGCAGTCTTGTGACATCTATCAGTGCCTTGTTAAAGTTTGTAGGAGTTTTCATACTGCACTGGCTGTCTTATCAGGATGCAGGACCCCTGACCCTCTGTCTGGACACTACGGATTGGCCCTGTGCTGATCGCATGCACCCTCCCAAGAAAAAAATAAATAAAATCTCTACCAATACATGCCAAACTGAGCATGTGCAGAGTGCCTCAAAGGTTCTGTTCTATCAGCAGATGGTTTGGGGACAATGGAAGAAGGGGAGGTTTAGAGAAGACAGGCTTAAACAACCTTTTTTACACAATGCGTAGGATTAACCCCTTGGGTTCCACAGTGAGTATAACAAGCATACTTTACTGCATATACAGACTGATTTTACTGTTGTGGGTTTAGTAGCACTTTTAATGCCTTGCATGGTTTAGAGAGTGCACATTGCCAAAACACAGGAGAGAATGGAGTTCTGTTGGTAGTATAAAACAATGCAAAACATGAATTGGTTATTGACTTTGCTATGGAGGTTTTACTGGTTCCTAGTGAAATAATAAGCTGATATTTCCATAGATGCTAGATGGCCATTCTTCTGATAGAACAGCATATGAACACTTCCACATGCACTAATGACAGCCCCAAAGCCAGGCTTGTAAATAGCTGACCGCCAAAGGCCCCACTGTCCTTCTCCTAACACTGATATCCCTGGAGGGTCAGCTGCAGTCACAGGTACTCCTTGACATCCCAGCCATGGCTCAATTCTGACAACACTGAGGGGTCTGTCTATTTTTTAAAAAAAAGTTGGATGATGAGGCAAACATTTACCCAGCCCCGATGAATTCTGATCATATTTCCTAAGATCAGCAGCTCCATCTAGTGGCCATAATGTGGTTATTTTTTCTTAGTTGGCTATTTTTCTGAAGTACTTGATATCGCCACTAGATGGAGCCGAGGATCCCAGGAAATTACTGTATGAAGCTAAGAACAGTCAGAATTTAGCTGATGTCATTGGGTACTATAATCCACAAACTGGCTGCCTTCTGTGTGTATGTGATGAAATACATGAACAGAATTCGTAAGGTGCTCGGTTTTATTACGGAATCCACATGTGGACGGTTTGAGTTGTTATGATTTGTTTTTTTATTCTTTTTTTTTTTTTTTGTATTTGGAAATACCACCATCGTGTATTTGCATCAGATGTAAGGAAGATCTAAGAATCATAGTAGTACCACTATATTATAGCACATACATTGTAGATATGTTATATTTTTAGATTTTGTTTATAAGCGTAGATATAAAATGCGAATCGAATGATTATCACCTCCGGCTCTTACAATGCACTCTACACTCTACAGAGCACTTCTCAGATGCAGCAAGTCTGGGTTGTAGTGCATTAAAAGTAGATCATTTGATAACTTGGTTTACAAAAAGAGATACTTCTAGTGGTCAGATGAACACGTTCTGTCCGGTGACTGTTGTATAACGTGGATTTATAGTAAATAAGATGGGAAGAGCAAAGGGGTGCAATAATACATGGCAACCAATCAGGAAAATTTAGTGTGATATTAGTTGAGGGGTCTCTAAATCTTTCAGTACGAGGGCCACTTTGTATGTTTCAGAAATATTCACTGGACGAAAAACTCAGTTTTATTGATGAATATGTTCCCCTATACATCAGGGTCCCCATCAGAGGCGCCCCCCCCAAATCAGTGTGCCCTTCGTAGTCCCATCTAACATCAGGGTCCCAATCGGAGGCCCACTTAACATCAGGGTACCCGTCGGAGCTCTCCTTCACATCAGGATTTCCATCAGAGCCGCCACCCCTTACACTAAGGGTTCCCATCAGAGTCCCCCTTACATCAGAGCCCCCCACTACATGAGGGTCCCGATCAGAGTCCCCCTTCCATCAGCGTGCACCCTTACATCAGGGTTCCCTTTGGAGTTCCCCTTCACATCAGGATTTCCATCAGACCCCCCCTCCCCCATTACACTAAGGGATCCCATCAGATTCCCCCCCTCACATCAGGGTCACCATCAGAGTCCCCCTTACATCAGACTCCCCATTAGTTCCCTTAACATCAGTCATCAATCCCATTTTACATCTGGGTTTCCATCAGAGTTCCCCTTTACATCAATACTTCCATCAGAGTCCACACACACACATCAGAGGTCCCCCTTCACATCAAAGGTCCCCCTTGCAACTGGGTTCCCATCGAGGCCCCCCCCCACATCAGAGTCCCCTCATATAAGAGCCTCCTTTACATCAGGCTCCACATCATAGTCCCCCCTTCCATCAGGGTCCCTTTTTACATCAGAGTTCCCCTTTACAACAAGATTTCCATTAGAGTCCCCCCTCCCACACACACACATCAGTGTCCCCATCGTAGTCCCCCTTCACATCAGAGGTCCCCTTTGCAACTGGGTTCCCATCAAGGTCCCCCCCCCCCCCCACATCAGGGTCCCCATCAGAGTCCCCTTATATCAGACTTCCCCATCAGTTCTAACATCAGTGTCCCCTTTTACATCTGAGTTCCTATCAGAGTTCCCCTTTACATTAATATTTACATCAGAGTCCCCCCCCCCACACACACACACATCAGTGTCTTCATCATAGTCCCCCTTGCAACTGGGTTCCCATCAAGGTCCCCCCCCAACTTACATCAGGCTCCGCATCATAGTCTCTCCTTCCATCAGGGTCCCTTTTTTCATCAGAGTTCCCCTTTACATCAAGATTTCCATCAGAATTCCCCCCACACACATCAGTGCCCCCATCATAGTTTCCCTATACATGAGTGTTTCCCCCTTGCAACCGCGTTCCCGTCAGAGACCCTCTAACATCAGGTCCCCCCCCATACATCAGAGTCCCCCTTATATCAGAATCTCTCAATGGATGTTGGGTAACAGTGGAGACCAAAGGCCTCCTGTGCTCACCTGAATCCTCAATCTGTGGATATGCCATATCGCTGTAGTTAGGGACCCCTTATCTAGTTCATTAATGTGTATTGGGTTAGCAGCTGCGGGTCGGCGCACGTCATTGGTCTAAGGGGCCATTGATGGAATCCAAAAACGGTGAATGGATTCCTTGCTCTGATTTTTTATTTAGTTATTATAAATGATGACAATTTCTTCCGTTGGTTAAGCTTAATGTTATTACATGTTCAGACCAAGGATAGATGTGGCCAATATTTTACTAAAAATGATGGTTACTATTTCTGAAATCCTAAGCCAAACGGGATCAGTTAATATCAATGGGATTGAACCAGATTTTTTGTAATCTATCATTTTAGTCTATTTTCCACCTTTTTTTTCTAACCATACTTTACCAGTGGGCCCTCCTTTTTTTTTTTTTTTTTGTCTACAGAATGAAAGAATCACTACAGTACTTCTATCTGAATGTCCATAGTCTATTGGGTTTTATTAGATTGTTATTCTCTGCCATCTAGTGGTCAGATAGTGTTATTTCAGGAGTACAGATTACTATGAGTATTAGTGCTGGTTAAACAAAGAAAAATTCAGATATAATCAACTAGTTCCATACCACTCTAACTATCCTAACCCCGGGATGTATTGGATGCATGACGAAGAGGGGAGGGCAATGGAATAAACAGCTTGCTGTAATGCACAGGGATTTTTTGGCAACGGTGTCTTGCCGAGAAAGTTCCCCTGGCGGATAAGGACCCCCCCCTGTACTGTGCTTGCGCAGTACGAACAACTACGGAGCCGGCGAAAGTCTCCAAATTTGAACAGCTGATCGTCAGCTCTACACGGCGCCTGCGCACTACATTCTGCCCTCAGTCCAGGTTCAAGCCCCACCATCCAAGTGGACATAGAGTTAGAATAAAAATACACCGAGCGAAACGAGGCCGTGCCCGAAGCACGGCGAGCAAAGCGAGCCCGCGAGGGACCCTGTTGCAGGCGCCGTGTACAGCTGACTCGCAGGTGTTCAGCTTCGGCTATTTTCAGCGGATCGTACTGTATGTACAGGATGTAAAATAATGCATTTGGGTGGCAAAAATATGAATGCAATCTATACACTGGGGGGAGAACCTCTGGGGGAATCTAGGATGGAAAAGGACCTGGGGGTCCTAGTAGATGATAGGCTCAGCAATGACATGCAATGCCAAGCTGCTGCTAACAAAGCAAACAGAATATTGGCATTAAAAGGGGGATCAACTCCAGAGATAAAACGATAATTCTCCCGCTCTACAAGACTCTGGTCCGGCCGCACCTAGAGTATGCGGTCCAGTTCTGGGCACCAGTCCTCAGGAAGGATGTACTGGAAATGGAGCGAGTACAAAGAAGGGCAACAAAGCTAATAAAGGGTCTGGAGGATATTAGTTATGAGGAAAGGTTGCGAGCACTGAACTTATCTCTCTGGAGAAGAGACGCTTGAGAGGGGATATGATTTCAATTTATAAATACTGTACTGGTGACCCCACAATAGGGATAAAACTTTTTCGCAGAAGAGAGTTTACCAAGACTCGTGGCCACTCATTAAAATTAGAAGAAAAGAGGTTTAATCTTAAACTACGTAGAGGGTTCTTTACTGTAAGAGCGGCAAGGATGTGGAATTCCCTTCCACAGGCGGTGGTCTCAGCGGGGAGCATTGATAGCTTCAAGAAACTATTAGATAAGCACCTGAACGACCGCAACATACAGGGATATACAATGCAATACTGACATATAATCACACATAGGTTGGACTTGATGGACTTGTGTCTTTTTTCAACCTCACCTACTATGTAACTATGTAACTATGTACTGCACAAGCGTTGCGCCTGCGCAGTACAGGGGAGTCCTTATCCACCGGGGGGACTTTCTCGGCAGAACACAACCATCACTAAAGGTGAACAAATCCTTTAAAGCAGTGGTCTCCAAACTGTGGCCCATGGGCCAAATGCGGCCATTTGCCAGCCTTTACCCAGCCCTTGGGGCAGTATTCCTCCTACTGACACCAATGATGGGGCACTATTCCTCCCACTGACACCAGTGATGGGGCACTATTCCTCCCACTGACACCAGTCATGGGGCACTATTTCTCCCACTGACACCAGTGATGGGGCACTATTCCTCCCACTGACACCAATGATGGGACACTATTCCTCCCACTGACACAGTCATGGGGCACTATTTCTCCCACTGACACCAGTGATGGGGCACTATTCCTCCCACTGACACCAGTGATGCGGCACTATTCCTCCCACTGACACCATGATGCAGCACTATTCCTCCCACTGACACCAATGATGGGCACTATTCCTCCCACTGACACCAGTCATGGGGCACTATTTCTCCCACTGACACCAGTGATGGGGCACTATTCCTCCCACTGACACCAGTGATGCGGCACTATTCCTCCCACTGACACCAGTGATGCAGCACTATTCCTCCCACTGACACCAATGATGGGGCACTATTCCTCCCACTGACACCAGCGATGGGGCACTAGTCCTCCCACTGACACCAGCGATGGGGCACTAGTCCTCCCACTGACACCAGTGATGGGGCACTATTCCTCCCACTGACACCAGCGATGGGGCACTATTCCTCCCACTGACACCAGTGATGGGCCACTATTCCTCCCACTGACACCAGCGATGGGGCACTAGTCCTCCCACTGACAACAGTGAATGGGCCACTAGTCCTCCCACTGACCATAAAGCCTGAGCCATATTTCACTTATACCGATGCTGGCACTTTTTCACCTAAAGTCTGAAGGACAGCAGACTGGCCCTTTGTTTAGAAGGTGTGGAGACCCCTGCTTTAGACCCCTTTCACACTGAGGCGCTTTCACGCTAAAATAAGCGCCTGAAAAGCTCACGAAAAACCATTTCAATTAAAATGAATGAATACTTACACACTGGGGCAGTGCGCTGGCAGGGCGGTGAAAAAACACCCCTCTCCATTGAAATGAATGGAAAGCGCCTGAAAGGCTCTTCAAAATCGCTCAGTGTTTTACTGGCAGTTTAGAAGCGCCTCAGTGTGAAAGGGGCCTTAAAGCATTCAAAGTAAACTATTGCTGCAGATATCCTATGGTGCCTCTATTACCGTGCCTGCCTTCCTTCCTGATGCATATAAAAATTCTGTAGCCCAGGCGGCAGATGTTATAGAGGTAATAAGTGGCATTGAGGTGTACCTGCTCTCTACAAGGTTACTTAGCCCTGGATAACCAATTACAGATTTACAAACTGTAACCTTCCCTTTAAAGCAACAGATTCCTGGAGGCGTTCTGTATTGAGTTTAAAGTGATTTTTTTTTTTTAAATAACAAACATGTTATACTTACCTGCCCTGTGCAAGGGTTTTGCACAGAGCGGCCCTGATTCCTCCTCTTCCGGGGTGCCCTGTCGGCGCTCCTGGCTCCTCCTCTTCGTCGGGTGCCCCCACGGAGACCCCTATTCCATGGGGGCACCCGTGCGGTTGCGCTCACGAGTCCCGCTGCTGCGTACGACAGACAGCAGGACATGCCCCCCCCTCCCCCCCCCCCCCGCGCGTCACTGGATTTGATTGACAGCAGCGGGAGCCAATGGCTCCTGCTGCTATCATTGTATCCAATGAGAGCAGAGACAGTGGCTGGAACAATCGGGTTCTGGTAAGAAAAAGGGGGGGCTCTGGGGGGCAGCTGCAGCACAGAAGGTTTTTCCAGCTTAATGCATAGAATGCTCTAAATCGGAGTTCCACTCGTTTTTACGTTTATTAAAAGTCAGCAGCTACAAAAAGTGTAGTTGCTCACTTTTAATAAACAGACACTCGCCTGTCCCGCGGTCCAGCGATGTGGCCGCTCCTCTCCACGGCGCCGGCATTGCAAGTGTGGGCACCCAGCTGTGAAGCCGCAAGCTGTCACAGCCGGGTGCCTACACTTGCAATGCCGTGCGCACTGCGCATGCACGAGTCGCGCTGCACTTTCTCAGTGGCCGGGCAATCTTCTGGGACCTGTGACATGTCCCAGAAGATTGCAGGGAGGGAAGGGGAGACGAGGAGTCGCCTAGGTGGTGAGAGCGGAAGTGAGAGCTGGGTACCTGTCAAAACTAGGTACCCCCCCCCCCCCCCCAAAAAAAATGAAATGTGGCATGTAAGAGGCTGAGGAGTGCCTAAAGTGGAAGTTCCTCCACCAAAAGAAAGCTCTATTTGTGGGGAAAAAAGGACATCAATTTTGTTTGGGTACTGCGTCGCCCGACCGCGCAATTGTCAGTTAAAGCGTCGCAGTGCCGTATCACAGAAAATGGCCTGGTCATTGAGCAGTCAAATCTTCCGGGGCTGAAGTGGTTAAAAATGCAAAATACACTGAAAAACGTGCCTGAAAAACGCATCAAGCGCAGCCGCATAGTTGTGAACCTAGACTTGAGGCTGCGTTCACACCTGAGCGTTTCAAAGTCGCACGTTTTTACTGCGATTTTGCCGCGATTTTGTTCAGGTCACCAATTCAAAAGGCAGAAAAACGCCTGTAATCTGCCCCAAAGAAGCTCATGTTCTTTTTTGAGCTTGGGGTTTTTCAGGCGTTTTACTTCAGGTGACAAAACGCTCAGATGTGAACAGGTGCCATTGGAATGAATGGGATTTTGCTTGTTGGGCGTTTTTCAGGGGTTTTTTTCAGGCGTTTTACTATTGTTTTAAGAGCTGAAAACGCTCAGGTGTAAATGCAGCCTAAAGTGTATCAAAACCCAAAAACAAACACGTTAAATATATTGCAGCTTACCCAGTTTTAAGCCTAGGTTCACACATGCTGTGTGGGAAACGCAGCGATCCCTTCGCGTTTCCCGCACTACAATTGCACTGTGTTTGCGTTCCGCTGCGGATGTCAATACAAAGTTAACAACACCCCAAAAGGATCACAAACGCAGTCAGTGCGATTTGTGCTTCCAAAAACTGTGCTTGAACTAAATGTGGAGGCTGGATTTGTTTTATTTTTTTCTTTTCTAAACATTTTTTTCCTTTATCACCTGGGGATTCGGCCAGCAACACACTTCCTGTCTTAGGCTAGGTTCACACCTATGCAGGTTGGGGTATATGCGTTTTCCTGGTGCATTTTTTGACCATGCGTTTATAATGCTCTTTTGGAAGGTGTCTGTTGTCCCGCAGGAGAAACCAGCAGAAACGCTAGCATTTTTGGTGGGTTTCTGCTGCATTTTCATTGAAATCTATGGAACCAGAAACGCAAACCTGCTGTAGGCAAAAAGGTTCCTTTCCAAAAAAACGCACTGATTGTGAGCGTGACCATGATCGGAAATCATGTTATATGGACTGTAATTCTAATTCTGGCTGTATGGTTGGAGTTATCGTGAAACTGCACCACATCTGTATAAAATTGCTCATTTTAACAGAGATGGGATGGGATTCTACAGGTGCCACCAAAAAAGGTAAGTATAAAAACATATTTTTTATTTATACACAGATTGAAAACAGTAAACAAACAATTGATAAACTGGACAATACGTTTTTACATTATGTTGAGTCCCAAGCACACTTTTGTCTTCTACATGTTTCGCCACATTGGCTTCTTCAGGAATTATTAAAGTGCTACAGTACAAATATGTGAAAAATTGAATCCTAATTAGAAGACATATATACACAAAATACATACAAAATCAAACATATCGGATTCACATCACATACAGGGCTCCCAAAATTTGCACCCAGATGGAACCTGGACCCGGGACAAAGGGGTTGAACATTCCCAGACCGGCACAGGGGGCACCCCAAAGTCCAAGGATGGGCCCCCGCTGTGCCAATACCCATACAGGGGGTCAATCTCAGAGCATGTACAATGACACAGGGCAATATGGGGTACCCCCCTGTGCTCTGCTGTGGTCTGGGATTGTTCATTCCCTTTGTCCCGGGTCCAGGCTCCATCTGGGTGCAACCTCTGGGATCCCTGGTATGTAATGTGAAACCGATATGTTCTATAGACTCATTTTGTTTGTATTTTGTGTATGTATGTTTTCTAAATAAGATTATATTCCAGAGAAGCCAGAGTTGGGGTCTTATTTCTGGCCCGAAAATGAATAATGGTACACTGGAAGTCGGAAGACCCTGCTACAGTTAAGGAATGGACTACTACTGTTGGTAACACATTGAGGATGGAAAAAGTTATATATCAGCACAGGGGATGCTCACATAAGTATGATGGGCCCCATGGCTGGAGGTTCCTGGGCTAGCCCCAGTAGATCTTATCATGGATAGGTTGCTCAGACTTAAAGCGGGGGTCCACCTATCTATCGTTTTTTTTTTTTTTTTGAGTTCATTCACAAACTTTTCTTCTCAGCATTACATACTCACATATTATGTGTAATATGTCTGCCTGTGTCAGATTTCGTCGGAAAGAATAACTTATATTATTCACTGCAGGCGGTTTCCATCTTCATTGTGGGCATTTGAAGCCCACAAGCATTTATTTCCTGGATGTGGTGAATGCTGTGCTCCCAGCATTCACCGCTCGTTCCCGCACATGCTCAGTGGCATCCTGGGAAGCCTGAGACTAGCTCCCAGGAGTCTGGGAGAGGCTAGAAACACGCCTACTCCCACGGGAGGAGAACCAGGAAGTGCAAAGAAGAATAGAAAAATAAAAGGTAATTACGGCGATTTAAATTTTTTTAAACAGCATGTCAGCATCTAGGCAAGGAAGAGAATACATACAGATATTATTCAAAATGTGGGTGGAACCCCGCTTTAATGCAGGATGAGGATGTTTTAGGCCAAGGGAATATTGAGGCGATGAGTATTCTAGTTCATAAAGATGCATGCGTGCACCTTTTATTGTTTGCAAAATCGAGTATTTTTTAGATAAATAATGTTGGTAACATTGGATATCTGTGTAAAAATGTATTGTTTGACATTGTTACTGTATGCTTTGTTCTCAATAAACCTTTTTTGTTGGATAAAAATAAAAAAAAATTATAATTTTTCATATAGTTGTACTTTAGCACTTTAATACTTCCTGAAGATGCCAATGTGGCGAAACATGTAGAAGACAAAAGTGCGCTTGGGACTTGCAGTATATTGTAAAAACATATTGTCCAGTTTATCAACTGATTGTGTACTGGTTTTAATCCCTGTATAAATAAAATATATATATGTTTTTATACTTGCATACACATGGACCGTAGTTTGTTTCTACAAAACACGTACTGCAAAACACATAGCTGTGAACCTCCACTCTGAATGGAGAAGCAACAGGAAAAACCGTTGGCTAGTAGCATTGTCCTTATGGGGGGGGGGGGAGCATTAGATTTGGACTAGCAGATTTAGATGAACTTCACTAACAAAAGCTGAACTCCAACTAACGCCTTTTAAGCAGTTACAGTAACAGTTCTTTTTCCTTTTGGGACAAAGATTTTACATTAAATAAAAGCTGATCATTGTAAGCAGTGGTAAATGGTTTGTACCAACCCTCTAACCGCCACTTTTGCTGGACAGCTTGGTCTGTTTAAAAGAAAGCTGAAAAATAACAGACTTCCTGGCCGGATCGCCAAGTGAAAATAAGGAAAACGAATGCAGCCACCACATTTCTAAGCTGCAATATAGAATACATTTGTCCTTTTGGGTTTATAGATACTTTAATGAGACAGACAGGAAATGGTTCATCGCAGGTTATGATCACAAACGCCTCCCTTTCTAATGACAATGTAACCCTTTTCTATGGACACATCGCAATGACTTAATCTGATGCAAATGCACACTATAAAAAAAAAAATAACCAAACAAGACCCCTTTTTTCTTCCCTTTGGTTTTCCTGTAGCATGGGTTACATGAGCTTCTCTGTAGCATTTTACAATGGTGCTAACTAATCACAAAGATGACTGGTCTGTTGTGTAAAGAATATTCCATTGTTACCATGGTACTGTATATTTCACTATTGTTTGTGGTGCTATTTTTGTATTGAGAAAATGATGTCAATGTCAAATGTTGCTTTATATATATATATATTATATAAAATATAAATACTATTATACAGGTTATAGCCTCTGTGTCGTCTTTTTTAATTATTGTAATGAACCAGATTACATTTTACCGAATAATTATGACCTTGGGGCTCATTTACACTTACACTTGGGGGGGAGGGGGGGTTAGGCCCCGGATCTCACGGGTTTCAGCTTGTATAAGATCGGTGTGAACAGCGAGCTTTTGACAAATCATTTGCAGAGCTTCCAGCAAGCTCCGGAGCTTTTAAATTACTAGACATGTAAATTACTAGACATACAAAAAATGTGTTCCGTTTTAGTTTTCATTCCATTCTTTTTTTGCTTTTTTTGGAAATCCAAAAATTCAGACATTCGGAAATCCGAAAATTCGGATTTTCAAATTTCCAAAATTTTGAAAAAATTTCAGAATTTCTCAAAATTCGTTAAAAAAAACAAATTCGGAACTAAACAAATTGCACATGTCTATAAATTACCATTCAAATCCAGTTTGTAAATGTTGAACACAGATCCTAATGGGAGTTCTGCTGACTGCCACTTTAACCACTTGCCGCCCCCGCCCAACGTCAAATGACGGAGGAGCGGTGCGGCTCTTGTTCTGGGAGGACGTTCTATGACAGCGCCCCAGAACGGTCGTGCGCAACGCGGTGTTCCTAGAAGACAAGGGTAGGTAATCCGGGTACTGATGATCAGTGCCCTGATTACAGTGATGCCCCAGCAGTGCCCATCAGTGTCACCAATCACTGCCCATTAGTGATGCCAGTCAGTGCCGCCCATCAGTGCCCACCAATGCCACCTATCAGTGCTGCATATCAGTGCCCATCGGTTCGGCATATTGGTGCCTCCTCATAAGTGCAGCCGCATCAAGGCACATCAGTGCAGGAGAAAAATTGCTTTTTTACAAAATGTACTGACCAAAACTAATGCCGGCCATACACGGTTCGAATTCCGTAAAAATTTTCTTTCGAAAACCGTATGAAAGAATTTTCGTACGAATTCCGCACCATTAGTGGAGCTGCAACAACGGCCGATTTTCGCGCGGCAATCAAATTTGAGGAATCGGACATGTTGGAAATTTTTAGAAAAACAAACGATTTTCTAATCAATGATGGGAGAATCGTGCGAGAAATGCAATAAGAAAAGAAAACTTACGGAGAGAAAAGAAGATTCCCAGTGAAATTCCCATGAGGTGAAATTGAAGGCTTGGTTGGCCGAATTTCGAAAATGAATGGTGGGATCAGATCACAAAAAAACGAACTTTCTGATTTTGAAAAGAAAATTCGTTCAAAATTCGACCGTGTATGGCCTGCTTAAGAAAAACTTTTTTTTTTTTTTTTTTCAAAATTTTCAGTCTTATTTTTAGAACAAAAAACCCAGCAGTGATTAAATACCACCAAATGAAAGCTCTATTTGTGTAAAAAAAAATGATTACAAATGTCATATGGGTACAGTGTTGCATGACCGCGCAATTGTCATTCAAAGTGCGGCAGCAATGAAAATTGGCCTGGGCAGGAAGGGGGGTGAAAGTGCCCGGTATTGAAGTGGTTAAACAAGCTTCTAGCAGGCTTCAGCACTTTTTGAAGCTGGTTGAAAGCCTGCTGAAGTCTGCTAGCAGCTTGCTTAAAGAGTTATTAAACCCTGGAGCCTGCATGCACTATATCTGGTCTCCCACAGTACACAGAACATGGAAATGCAATTATTTTAATAAATATAAACTGCTAAATACCTTTTCTCATCAGCAGTATATAGCAGTCTTGTGACTTCTATCAGTGTCTGGTTAAAGCTTGTGGGAGGAGTTTTCATTCTACACTGGTTATCCTGCCAGGATGCAGGACCCCTGACCCTCGGTCTGGACAGTGCTGACTGGCCCTGTGCTGATCACACACTTTCCCAAAGAAAAAAAAAAAAACCTTTCTAACAATACACACCAAACAGCATGTGCAGCCTGACTCCAGTAATTCTGTCTTATCCAGACATGTTATGGGGATCTGTGCATACCAGGGTGGATTTGATTTAAATCAAGTTGATTGAAATCATAATTTTTAAAGAACAACTGTCTTCTCTGTCCCGCAGCAGCTCCTCCTCTGACCCGCTGTTGGCTCCTCCTCTGACCCGCTGTTGGCTCACCGACAGTCCCATTCACTTTAATGGGATGGCTGGTGATGCGGCAGTGACCCAACAAGGTGAGAGACGTGACCGCCGCAGGTGAGTGGATGCCGCTAACAGGATCTGAAATGACAGGTGCTCTTTAAATGTAAGGACTTATTGTTGCGGGTAGTTAGGAAACCTTCATTTTGTTTGCAAATAGTAAAGCGGGGGTCCACCTATCTATCGTTTTTTTTTTTTGGAGTTCATTCACAAACTTTTCTTCTCATGATTATCTACTCACATGTTCTGTGTAATAAGTCTGCCTGTGTCCGATTTTGTTGTAAAGAATAACTTATAAAATTCCCTGCAGGCAGTTTCCATCTTCATTGTGGGCATTTGAAGCCCACAAGCATGTATTTCCTGGATGCGGTGAATGCTGTGCTCCCAGCATTCACAGAGATGTTGTGATGACGCTGTTGCACAATGCATGCTGGGAAGCCTGAGACTAGCTCCCAGGGACTGTGGGAGGTCTGGGAGAAGCTAGAAACACGCCTACTCCCATGGGAGGAAAACCAGGAAGTGCTAAGAAGATTAGAAAAAAAGGTAATTACGGCGATTTAAATTTTTTTACACAGCATGTCAGCATCTAGGCAAGGAAGAGAATGCATAGAGATAATGTTCAAAATTTGGGTGGAACCCCGCTTTAAAGATTCTATTTAGAATAATAAGTTAGTAAAACAACGATATCAGAACCGATTCAACCATACAGTTTGTAGTGTACATAGATGGGATAAAGGAATATTACTGAACTTTGTTTTATCTCATGGTTACTGTGAAATTGTGTGAATGCATCAATGCAGTGTAAGTTATCTCAGCTTGCAGAGCTTGGATTCATTGAATGAGTTTTTTTAACAAAAATGTAAATATTGCAGAATATACAGCCTCATGCTACATAACTAAGCACCATTTCATGCTGAATAAACAAAATTATTAATGTATCTTAAATAGAAAACTATCTTTAGATAGATTTTTACTCCGAAAGCATCAAAAAAATCAGATTTAAATAAAATAAAAAATCAGATTTAAATCAAAATAATCAAATTTTTATTTTTTTAATTTTTTTTTGTAAATCATTGATTTTTATCCACCCTAGTGCATACAGGATCAAACAGCCTTTTTACACAATGCACAGGATTAACCCCTTAGGTTCCACAGTGAGTATAACAAGTATGCTTTACTGAATATACACACCGATTTTACTGTTGTGGATTTAGTAACACTGTAAAAATGGCAATCGCCACTCCTATTCTGTTTATAATATTTCCAAACCGGAGATGAAGGCCACTTCAAACAGTAGTAAACTTTCACACTAGCACATTATGAGAGACTTACCCTAAAATGAAGCCCACCAGTGGTGTGCTGTCACCGCTGCAGAGGCTTCCATCTTCACCCAGTCTTCCACCCTGGTTCGCGGACTGCGGCCGCTTGATTGGCCGAGCCGCGATGATGTCACTCCCGCACATGGGCGTGGGAGTCTCTGCCGTGGGGCACAGCTCTGAAGGAATGGCACGGGGCTGCCGTTCTTTCAGAGCGCATGCGCCAGTGACGTCACCGGATACTGTTTGCAAGAATATGTCCTAAATGGTGCACATTTTGGAGATATTCATTTTACCTACAGGTAAACTTTATTAAAGGAAATACCTGTAGGTAAAAATTAAATATGAGAGTTTACTACCACTTTAAAGGCTTAGAGAAACAGTGTGAAACTGGCTTTAAAAATTCGTGGCTGAGCCATATTTTTAATGTGGCGGAACTCAACAGGTCCTTGTGGCTTTTGGAAGAAATTGAACTCTAAAAAAAAAAAAAAAAAAAGGGAACATTTAACAGAGGGTTGTACAACATTTGCATCATGCTGCCATTTTAGGTGTTAATAGTACCTAGCAGAAGCCAGGATGTTTAGCAGGAGGAGGTCAATGAACTTCCATTCACCAATCTCCTCTGCACATAATGTGGACCCGGAGGGGCTCGGTGCTGAACACTTCCAGGTTCAGATCTGTACTGTGCCAGTGCCCAAAGCAACTTTTTGTCTCCAGTCTACATCTGATGGGCATAGACAAGGCATTAGGAGATTCAAACCTATAATGTCTCCAAAAAGAGTACCTGTCAGAAAAAGACTCATACTTCCCACTGTCATACCCTCTGCACTCCTTTCCTTGACATACTTACCTTATTGTCATACCCTTCACGCTCCTCTCCTGCTCATATTGTCTATTGTCATACCCTCCACGCTCCTCTCCTGCACATATTGTCCACTGTCATACCCTCCATGCTCCTCTCCTATACATATCGTCTATTGTCATACCCTCCATGCTCCTCTCCTATACATATCGTCTATTGTCATACCCTCCATGCTCCTCTCCTATACATATCGTCTATTGTCATACCCAGTGGCGTCTCCAGCTTTCATATTTAGGGGGGGCACGTGGGGGGACAGGGACAAAAGTAGGGGGGCAACTATAAAATGCGCATATATATATAGATCTATATATATACAGATCTATAGATCTATATATATAGAGATGGATGGATGGATAGATAGATAGATATAGATATATATATACTGGGGCCCTTTACTACGACCCCACAACGGCCCTTTCACATGTTCTGCAGTGAGCTCCCTTCCTACTGTATTGGGGGCCCCCCCAGGGTGGCAGAAAACAAGATATATATGTCACCAGCATACCAAGAAAATATAAGGATCCAAAGCAGTGGGAGAACTATCAGGATTGCAAATGTTTTCTTGCCTCCGGGCCCTGGTGTTCTGCCACTGTGGGGTTTCCCAGCCTCCTCTTGCTGTATTTTCATACCCTCCACGCTCCTCTCCTGCACATATTGTCTATTGTCATACCCTCCACGCTCCTCTCCTGCACATTCTGTCCACTGTCATACCCTCCACGCTCCTCTCCTGCACATTCTGTCCACTGTCATACCCTCCACGCTCCTCTCTTGCACATATTGTCTATTTTCATACCCTCCACGCTCCTCTCCTGCACATATTGTCTATTGTCATACCCTCCACGCTCCTCTCCTGCCCATATTGTCTATTGTCATACCCTCCACGCTCCTCTCCTGCACATATTGTCTATTGTCATACCCTCCACGCTCCTCTCCTGCACATACTGCCTCCATCAAACTCTCCATACCTCTCTCCTGTATATATCCATCGTCATACCCTCCATGCTCCTCTCCTGCACATATTGTCCACTGTCATACCCTCCACACTCCTCTCCTGCACATTCTTCCACTGTCATACCCTCCACGCTCCTCTCTTGCACATATTGTCCATTTTCATAACCTCCACGCTCCTCTCCTGCACATATTGTCTATTTTCATACCCTCCACGCTCCTCTCCTGCACATATTGTCTATTGTCATACCCTCCATGCTCCTCTCCTGCACATATTGTCTATTGTCATACCCTCCACGCTCCTCTCCTGCACATACTGCCTCCATCAGACTCTCTATAATTCTCTCCTGTATATATTGTCCATCGTCATACCCTCCACGCTCCTCTTCTGCACATATTGTCTATTTTCATACCCTCCACGCTCCTCTCCTGCACATATTGTCTATTGTCATACCCTCCATGCTCCTCTCCTGCACATATTGTCTATTGTCATACCCTCCACGCTCCTCTCCTGCACATACTGCCTCCATCAGACTCTCTATAATTCTCTCCTGTATATATTGTCCATCGTCATACCCTCCACGCTCCTCTTCTGCACATATTGTCTATTTTCATACCCTCCACGCTCCTCTCCTGCACATATTGTCTATTGTCATACCCTCCACGCTCCTCTCCTGCACATACTGCTTCCATCAAACTCTCCATACCTCTCTCCTACATATATCGCCCATCGTCATATCCTCCACACTCCTCTCCTGCACATATTGTCTAATTTCATACCCTCCAACCTCCTCTCCTGCACATCAAACTCTCCACATCTCTCTCCTACATATATCGTCCATTGTCATACTCTCCTGCACACCATCATTTCTCTCTGCACCCCTTTTCTGCACATACTGCCCATCATACCCCCCCCCCCCCCCCCCCCCCGTGCCTCTTCAGAACATACTGCCCATCATACCCCCCGTGCCTCTTCAGAACATACTGCCCATCATCACATCCTCCCCACTTGCGCTCACAGATCCCCTGCTGTTCGGAGCAGATGGATGACAAGTCTGTGTCTGTTCAGTTTATGTAGAGCAGACACGGACAGAGCCCGCTCTGCTCAATGGGCAGCTGGGTGTTAATGGACTTCGCTGTCTTTTTACACCCGACTGCCCTCCAGTCTAATCCACCTAGATGGAGGAGGGTGGATCCTCTTCTGGGTTTTTTTTATTTTTTAATGGACCGAATCTATAGATGGGGATGAATGGACGTCTGAAAAACTGATATGACCCTTTCTGTGAGCGGTCTAATACGTCAGACTGCATGTGAAGACCGTGACTCTAAAAGGAAACATTATGTGCTCTTTTATTTAACCAAGAACAACAATTTGAAACCAGAATTGTTCCAGAATGAAATCAGAAATTCAGTGACGGTACATTTTAATTGCATTACATTAAACAAAAACAAACCTCATCTTTGTCTAAAAATTCGGGGATCTGTTGTAATTTCTGAGGCTGAATTCACACACCACGCGTGTTGCGATTAGCGCGTTTACGAGCAGTAAAGGGGGTTTTAACTTGTTGCGGTCTATTTTTATTTTTTTAACAGGAGGAATCAAAAAACTTTTTTTTTTTTTTTTTTTTTTGCCTTATTGTGCGTTGCAGGATGTTGTGGTGTGAATAAGCCCTTAAACCCAAAAAATATTATATTGCAACTTAAGAGTCCTTGGTGTGGTGACTGCATTTGTTTTCTTTCTTTTGTCATGCTCAATTTGCTTTATTTTCACCTGGTAATCCTGAAAAGAACTTCCTGTCCCTGGGTGGCTACATCACTTCTCCACTGTATCAGTGGAGGAAGCCATGGTTGCCATCCTAAGCTGCTCTCCTGATGTGGACTACAAACCATCCCCATTACATGGGGGGGACAGTGCAATTGGTAGGTTACAGAAGATAGCCAGGAAGGAAGATATGCTTTGGTGCAGCTCAAAGGAAGTGAAAAGAACACAGCGCTTTTGGCAGGATCAACAAGTATTTCCTAAAAATGTTCTTAGCTTAAAAAAAAAAAAAAATAGGCACCCAACACATTTAAGGACACTAAACTGCAATATATTTCATATGTATTCTTGGGTTTGGCTATTCATATTTTTTCCTAGGTTTAGCTATCCTTTAAGCTTGGGGAAAAAGTCATAGGACAAGAAGGACCATCAACAGAGAACTTGGCTGAACTTTCAGTTTATCCATCTAATCTACACATGGAGAAGATTCTTAATGACGGCGCTGTAGGATATTGGTAAGGGTAATCGGCTGTCGCACCTTTGATGGTTGGGAAGAGGCTGATGTCTGGGAAAGCAGCTGAGATACTCCCGGGCTTGAGAAGTTCCAGGAACCTCTACGGTCCATCTGTGATGCCGACTGTGACAGCTGGTGATAGATGTTGGGCTGCAAGGAGCCACCAGTAGACCTGTATAGAACACACTAAGAATTCATTGGTTTCTAACACGGAGCATAGTGTTCAAATGGAACGGTTTACATTATAATAAAAATCATAATGTGCACCTACTACAATGCTCAGAGCAACATGAAAGTCTATGAATATTAATACTAACATACAAAAAAAAAAAAACCCAATAATACCTGGTTAAAAAAACAAGCAGCTCTATCTTAACCACTTGACCTCAGGAAGGTTTTACCCTCTTCAAGATCAGGCTATTTTTTGCTATTTGGCACTGTGATAATTTAACTGGCAATAGCTCGGTCATGCAACAATGTACCCAAATAATTTTTTTCACACAAAATAGAGCTTTCTTTTGGTGGTATTTGATCATCACTGTTTTTATTTTTTTTTGTTTGTTTCAAAACATAACAAAAAAGGACTGAAAAGTGTGCAAAAAAATATTTTTTACTTTCTGCCATAACACATATCCCCAAAAAAAATTAAATCAAATTTCTTTTTAAATTGAGGTCAAAATATATTCTGCTACATGTCTTTGGTAAACAAAACAAAAAAATCCCAATAAGCGTATATGAGTGAAAGTTTTAGGGTCTACAAACTATGGCTTATATACTGGAATCTTTAGCTTGTTTTTTTTTTTTAAGCTAGTAATGGCGGCGATAGTGTGGTGGACAATTTGACACTAACTGACACTGGGTGGGAAGTAGACTAACTGACATCACCAGTGACACTTAATACAGTGGTCAGTGCTAATCCTATACACTGTCACTGTACTAATGACACTGGCTGAGAAGAGATTAAAGTGGTTCTAAAAGCTCAAGGTTTTTTACCTTCATGCATGAAGGTTAAAAAAAAAAAACCTGTATGCAGCAGCCCCCTCAGGCCCCTTAATTCTCACCTGAGCCCCATCTCGATCCAGCGATGTGCATTAGAGCCTTGGCTCTCCGGGGACTCTCCTTCATTGGTTGAGACAGCAGCGGGAGCTATTGTGTCCTGCTGCTGTCAATCACAGCCACTGAGCCAATGAGAGGAGAGAGAGGGGGTGGGGGCCGAGCTGCAGCTTTCTGTGTGAATGGACATGCAGAGCTGTGGCACGGGTGCCCCCATTGCAAGCTGCTTGCTCTGGGGGCACTCGGTGGGAGGGGCCTGGAGTGCCGATGTGGGACCCGAGAAGAGGAGGATCAGGGCTGCTTGCTAGTTTTCAAATCCATTTCAAATAGTTTTCCAATTCGAAAAGTTTTTGAATCCATTTCGAATAGTTTTCGAATTCAAATAGTTTTCCAATTTCCAAAAATAATAAAATAGAATAGAAAATAAAGGAATAGAATAGAAAAAAATATATTTTTTCTATTCTATTCCTTTATTTTCTATTCTATTTTATTCTCTTTGGAAATTGGAAAACTATTCGTATTCGAAAAGTATTCTAAAATGATAAGAATTCAAATTTCGTCCGAATTTTGATTTTCGTTATTTCGGATTCGTTTAAATCTGGTACTATTCTAATGTGGATGCATCCGAATTTCAGAATAACAAAAATTCGTCCGAATTTTAATTTGGAACGAAATGAACTGGACATGTCTAGCCCTAAGGCCCCTTTCACACTGGGGCGGTTTGCAGGCGTTATTGCGCTAAAAATACCGCCTGCAAACCGCCCCTAAACAGCCTCCGCTGTTTGTTCAGTGTGAAAGCCCGAGGGCTTTCACACTGAAGCGGTGCGCTGGCAGGACGGTAAAAAAGTCCTGCAAGCCGCATCTTTGGAGCGGTGAAGGAGCGGTGTATTCACCACTCCTTCGCCGCTCCTGCCCATCGTACAGCGCTATAGCCGCGCTGTACGAGTGGTTTTAACCCTTTTTCGGTCGCCAGTGGGGGGTTAAAACCGCACCGCTAGCGGACGAATACTGCGGTAAAACAGCTCTAAAAATAGCGCTGTTTTACCGCCGACGCCCCCTACCGCCCCAGTGTGAAAGGGGCCTAACCCAGAAGAAGGTGTCAATGTACAAGTACATGACGATGCCTGTACATGTCACCCGCCGTAACACTAAATCCTTATTCTCCAAAAATAATCCGTACACATCCACTACTTAATAGCCCTGTAATCTATTTTTCATAAAATTGTCCAGAAAAGTCTTTATCACTTTTTTCACAATGTATATCTTCAGTTAAAAGGTGATCTGTTATTAATCAATTTGTGGTCTGTTCTTTAACCACTTAAAGTGGTGTTCCACCCAAAAAATAAAAAATACATGAAAATTCCTAAAAGAAAATAAAAAAAAACATTTGGAAATTTTTTTTTTAACTCACCTCTAAATGCCTGTTGCTAGGGGGTCCCTCATAGTCTGCCTCTTTCAGTGCCTGGGCTGGTGACATCACTTCCCCCTCGGCGCAGGAAGGGCTCAGCTCTGCTCCCTCCCTCTTGTCAATCACCTGGGACCCATTACAGGTCCCAGGTGACTGAGCAGCCAATCACGGCGCCGCTCGCGCATGCATAGTGGGTGCCCGGCTGTGAAGCCACAGCCCGGCGCCCACAGTTGCAATGCCGGCGCCGTCGAACGGAGGGGGAGGCAAGCGGGGCTTCGATCCCCCGCATCGCTGGACCCTGGGACAGGTAAGTGTCCAATTAAAAGTCAGCAGCTGCAGTATTTGTAGCTGCTGACTTTTAATTTTTTTTTTTTTTTTTAATGGGCCCTCCTCTTTAACCAGATATACTGCGGCAGGGCGGCTCTGTTGTGCGAAATCACGTACCTGCACGTCATTTCGTGTAATAGATACTAAGGCGCGCGCCCGCCCATTGGACAGAGGGGGAGAGCCCATCAGCGGGTCCAGCGGTCCCGATGTCCGCTGGCCACCCGCTTTCGTTCCCCAGAGAGGCAGAAGGACGATCTGCCTATGCTAAGCAGGAACACGGATCTGTGTGTTCCCCCAGTCAGTCCATCCCCCACACAGTTAGCAAGCACCCCCTAGGGCAGTGATGGCCAACCTTGGCACCCCAGATGTTTTGTAACTACATTTCCCATGATGCTCAACTACACTGCAGAGTGCATGAGCATCATGGGAAATGTGGTACCATCGCTGCCCTAGGGGCACACTTAACCTTGTGATTGCCCCTGGTGTTAACCCCCTCCCCTACCAGTGTCATTAGTACAGTAACAGTTTTAGCACTGATCGATCACTGTAATAATGTCACTGGTTCTCAAAAAAGTGTCCTATTTGTTCGCCGCAATGTCACAGTCCCGCTAAAAATCGCTGATCGCCGCCATTACTAGTAAAAAAAAAAAAAAAAAAAAAAGAAAAACGAAAGATCCCATAAAAATATCCCATAGTTTGTATAACTTTTGTGCAAACCAATCAGCTTACACTTAGGATTTTTTTTTTTACCAAACCTAAATTAATGAAGAAATTAGATTTTTTTTTTTTTTTTACATTTTTTTTTATTGGATATGTATTATAGCAGAAAGTAAAAAATATTGTTTTTTATTTTTTCAAAATTGTTGGTCTTTTTTTAATTCAAAACGCAAAAAATAAAAACCGCAGAGGTGATCAACTACCACCTAAAGAAAGCTCTATTTGCGGGGAAAAAAAAGTACATACATTTTATTTGGGTACAACGTCGCACTACCGCGCAGTTGTCAGTTAAAATAACGCAGTGCCGAAATTGCAAAAAATGGCCTGGTCATTAAGGGGGTAAAACCTTCCGGGGCTGAAGTGGTTAACAGAATTTCTTTAATGTGAACTATAATCAGATGTAATTTACTCAAAAGAAAGGGCATAACACATGTTAAAGCTGAACTCCAGGAATTCAGTCACTTTCTATAATGTTCTGGATTATTAGTAGTTAAGTCCAACGAGGTGCATGCCACCTCATGGCCTTATCGGTTTAATTAACAATATGTAATTTTACTTAGCGCTAGGAACAATACTGTTGCTATACTTCCAGTGCAGCTGCAGTGTTGTATACAGCTGCTCCGCCCACCCTTCCCCTCCTCCTGCCCAATCACAGAGCACTTTGTATTAAGTAAACTCATTCACTTCTGTGATTGAACTGACAATAAATAATGTGCTGCGCTGCAATCCAAATGAACCAATATGGTATGGGACAAAATAATACATAACAAAAAATCAAACACATAAAATAACTAAAATGTCCCAAATACTGCAATCCAAAAAAAAAAAAAAAAATGTGATGAAATGATATTCCTCCAAAAACACTTCTGATAGAGTGCTCCACCACTGCACACACACTCGATCCCGCTTACTGGAACGATGTGACGAATATTATAAGGAGTCAAATCTTGGTGTATTGGTTACTCCTTCACAAAATGTTTCCATTTACCTCCTACAAGAACGCCACAATATGCATCGGTTCTCCTACCAGTATCACCACTTATGGGAAATCCAACTAACATGACTTTAATAAAGGCTACAACATGCTCTTACAGGAATAAAAAAAAAACAATCAGCGCTGTATAAAAAAAAATCCAAAACTGAATAGAGATTAGGGATGAGCCGAACACCCCCCTGTTCGGTTCGCACCAGAACATGCGAACAGGAAAAAAGTTCGCTCGAACAAGCGAACACCGTTAAAGTCTATGGGACACGAACATGAATAATCAAAAGTGCTAATTTTAAAGGCTTATATGCAAGTTATTGTCATAAAAAGTGTTTGGGGACCTGGGTCCTGCCCCAGGGGACATGGATCAATGCAAAAAAAAGTTTTAAAAACGGCCGTTTTTTCGGGAGCAGTGATTTTAATAATGCTTAAAGTCAAACAATAAAAGTGTAATATCCCTTTAAATTTCGTACCTGGGGGGTGTCTATAGTATGCCTGTAAAGGGGCGCATGTTTCCTGTGTTTAGAACAGTCTGACAGCAAAATGACATTTGGAAGGAAAAAACACATTTAAAACTACCCGCGGCTATTGCATTGCCGACAATACACATAGAAGTTCATTGATAAAAACGGCATGGGAATTCCCCCCAGGGAAACCCCGAACCAAAATTAAAAAAAAAAAAAATGACATGGGGGGGTCCCCCTAAATTCCATACCAGGCCCTTCAGGTCTGGTATGGATATTAAGGGGAACCCCGGCCAAAATTTAAAAAAAAAATGACGTGGGGTTCCCCCTAAATTCCATACCAGACCCTTCAGGTCTGGTATGGATTTTAAGGGGAACCCCGCGCCAAAAAAAAAAAAAAAAAACGGCGTGGGGTTCCCCCAAAAATCCATACCAGACCCTTATCCGAGCACGCAACCTGGCAGGCCGCAGGAAAAGAGGGGGGGACGAGAGTGCGGCCCCCCCCCTCCTGAACCGTACCAGGCCACATGCCCTCAACATTGGGAGGGTGCTTTGGGGTAGCCCCCCAAAACACCTTGTCCCCATGTTGATGAGGACAAGGGCCTCATCCCCACAACCGTGGCCGGTGGTTGTGGGGGTCTGCGGGCGGGGGGCTTATCGGAATCTGGAAGCCCCCTTTAACAAGGGGACCCCCAGATCCCGCCCCCCCCCTGTGTGAAATGGTAAGGGGGTACTTACCCCTACCATTTCACTAAAAAACTGTCAAAATAGTTAAAAATGACAAGAGACAGTTTTTGACAATTCCTTTATTTAAATGCTTCTTCTATCTTCCTTCATCTTCTTCTTCTTCTGGTTCTTCTGGCTCTTCTGGTTCTTCCTCCGGCGTTCTCGTCCAGCATCTTCTCCGCGGCGTCTTCTATCTTCTTCTCCTCGGGCCGCTCCGCACCCATGGCATGAGGGGAGGCTCCCGCTCTTCTCTTCATCTTCTTCTTCATCCTCTTCTCTTCTTCATCTTCTTCATCTTCTTCATCTTCATCTTCTCTTCTTTTCTTCTCCGGGCCGCTTCGCATCCATGCATGAAGGGAGGCTCCCGCTGTGTGACGGCGTCTCCTCGTCTGACGGTTCTTAAATAACGGGGGGCGGGGCCACCCGGTGACCCCGCCCCCCTCTGACGCACGGTGACTTGCGGGACTTCCCTGTGACGTCACGGGGAATGCCACAGGGAAGTCCCGTCATGTCCCGTGCGTCAGAGGGGGGCGGGGTCACCGGGTGGCCCCGCCCCCCGTTATTTAAGAACCGTCAGACGAGGAGACGCCGTCACACAGCGGGAGCCTCCCTCCATGCATGGATGCGGAGCGGCCCGCAGAAGAAAAGAAGAGAAGATGAAGATGAAGAAGATGAAGAAGAGAAGAGGATGAAGAAGAAGATGAAGAGAAGAGCGGGAGCCTCCCCTCATGCCATGGGTGCGGAGCGGCCCGAGGAGGAGAAGATAGAAGACGCCGCGGAGAAGATGCTGGACGAGAACGCCGGAGGAAGAACCAGAAGAGCCAGAAGAACCAGAAGAAGAAGAAGATGAAGGAAGATAGAAGAAGCATTTAAATAAAGGAATTGTCAAAAACTGTCTCTTGTCATTTTTAACTATTTTGACAGTTTTTTAGTGAAATGGTAGGGGTAAGTACCCCCTTACCATTTCACACAGGGGGGGGCCGGGATCTGGGGGTCCCCTTGTTAAAGGGGGCTTCCAGATTCCGATAAGCCCCCCGCCCGCAGACCCCCACAACCACCGGCCACGGTTGTGGGGATGAGGCCCTTGTCCTCATCAACATGGGGACAAGGTGTTTTGGGGGGCTACCCCGAAGCACCCTCCCAATGTTGAGGGCATGTGGCCTGGTACGGTTCAGGAGGGGGGGGGCGCACTCTCGTCCCCCCCTCTTTTCCTGCGGCCTGCCAGGTTGCGTGCTCGGATAAGGGTCTGGTATGGATTTTTGGGGGAACCCCACGCCGTTTTTTTTTTGGCGCGGGGTTCCCCTTAAAATCCATACCAGACCTGAAGGGTCTGGTATGGAATTTAGGGGGAACCCCACGTCATTTTTTTTTTTAAATTTTGGCCGGGGTTCCCCTTAATATCCATACCAGACCTGAAGGGCCTGGTATGGAATTTAGGGGGACCCCCCCACGTCATTTTTTTTTTTTTTTTAATTTTGGTTCGGGGTTTCCCTGGGGGGAATTCCCATGCCGTTTTTATCAATGAACTTCTATGTGTATTGTCGGCAATGCAATAGCCGCGGGTAGTTTTAAATGTGTTTTTTCCTTCCAAATGTCATTTTGCTGTCAGACTGTTCTAAACACGGGAAACATGCGCCCCTTTACAGGCATACTATAGACACCCCCCAGGTACGAAATTTAAAGGGATATTACACTTTTATTGTTTGACTTTAAGCATTATTAAAATCACTGCTCCTGAAAAAACGTCCGTTTTTAAAACTTTTTTTTGCATTGATACATGTCCCCTGGGGCAGGACCCGGGTCCCCAAACACTTTTTATGACAATAACTTGCATATAAGCCTTTAAAATTAGCACTTTTGATTTCTCCCATAGACTTTTAAAGGGTGTTCCGCGGCATTCGAATTTGCCGCGAACACCCCAAATTGTTCGGTGTTCGGCGAACTTGCGAACAGCTAATGTTCGAGTCGAACATGAGTTCGACTCGAACTCGAAGCTCATCCCTAATAGAGATCACAATATCGCCTCCCTTCTGTAAAAGAAAGACTCTACCCTACATGTTTCGTCACAACTGACGTCTTGCTGGAATAAATGGAAACATTTTGTGAGGGAGTAACCAATACAAGCGAGATATAACTCTTTATAATATTAGTCATATCCTATCGGTAAGCGGGAGTGAGTCTCTGTGTGGTGGTCATGGAGCACTCTATGAAAGGTATTTTCGGAGGATCATTTCATCACATCTTTTTTTTGGACTATTTGGGACATTTTATTTGTGTATTTGATTTTTTGTTGTATATATAAAGCCTCGTACACACGATCGGATTGTTGGCCAACAAAACCGTGGACTTTTCTCCGAAGGGTGTTGGCCCAAATTTGTCTTGCATACACACGGCACACAATTGTTGGCCAACAAATACGAACGTAGCGATGTTCTACGTTGTTTTTCAGCTCTTTAGCGCCACCCTTTGGGCTCTTTCTGCTAGTTTTGTGTTAGTAGAAGTTTGGTGAGTGCTGATTCGCACTTTTCAGTTCGTTTCTGAACGGCCGTTCGTCAACCAGACATGTTGCGGAATCGGAGGAGATAATGTGTTATTTATTATTGGCCTTGGAGTTATTGCGTTGACATTAGTTTTTGGTTGAATAATAATTATTTGATATATTTTCTATATTTTTGGATGCATAGAATTCAATTTTTGGTTAACTTCTACTATTGGCAGATTTTTTTTTTTTAATGCACAATAAAAAAATTGTGGGAGACTTGGTTGTGTGTTTTACTTCAAATGACAGTCACATTTAAAAAAAATACAATGTAAAATTGACAAGGGACACCAACATAGTTGTATCTTTGATCTTAAATAAAACAGGATAATGGTGTTGTGGTAACTTGCCGAAAAAACAAAACAAAAAAAAAAACATAATAACAATATTCTTGATATCACTAGAAAAAAAAGCCTTTGAAAATTAGTTCGCAATAACTCCATCAGTATCACCAGCAAAGCAGCTTCATTCTTATCCCATTAAAGAAGAAGAGAATTGTGCGCTGCATTTCCAGATTTCATAATTTGCCGCGTCACGAATGTCAATTCTCCATTACGAATGCTAGTTTACAAAACCGACCACTTCCGGCTCATCCTTGCTTCCGAGCATGCGTGTTTGTACTTTGGACTTTTGTCCGGCGGACTTGTGTACACACGCTCGGAAGATCCGACAACAGACATTTGTCCGCGGAAAATTTGAAAACCTGCCATCCAACATTTGTCCGCTGAAAGTCCGACAACAATTGTCCGATGGAGCGTACACACGGTCGGATTTTCCGCCAACAGCCTGTCATCGAACATTTCCCGTCGGAAAGTCAGATCATGTGTACGAGGCTTTATTTTGTCACATACTGTATTGGTTCATTTGGATTGCAGCACAGCACATTATTTATTGTCTATTTGTTGCTGTAAAAAAATATCTCATGGTGCAGCTCTTATCACTATTTATTAATTATTGTTTTTCACCACTAGCCTGGTTTAGTTTCACATACATATTCTGTGAATGAACAGCAGAGGGGGAGAGGTGGGCAGAGATGCTGTGTGTGAAAATGCACCGTCTCTTCTGTCAGAGCCCCGGGAGTATAGTGGTATTTGTCTTCCCGGAGCTCCGTAAAAAACGGTCAATGTAAATTACAGAGATGGTTGTATCCACCTCGCTGGACTTAACTCAAGGTATGCCACCA
This sequence comes from Aquarana catesbeiana, assembly GCF_042186555.1. Classification (NCBI taxonomy): domain Eukaryota; kingdom Metazoa; phylum Chordata; class Amphibia; order Anura; family Ranidae; genus Aquarana; species Aquarana catesbeiana. The sequence continues at coordinate 21,511,931 of NC_133326.1, forward strand.
CATTTTATAAAGTGGCTGAATTCCTGGAGTTCAGTTTTAAGATCACTACATCTATTAAACCAACATCAACTTGTTTACCTTTATTGTTAATTGTTTACCTTAATGAGCCTGTAGTATTCATTTTGTGGGGGATGTGTCCTGTAAAATGAAAGATTGCTTACTACAAATAAACAAGTAAACTTTTTAGAAAATATTCTTTGTAAGGTTAGATTCACATTTGTATGTTGTGTGAACAAGCGCAAAATCGTGCATGTTCCCACAATGCACAAAAAAAGGTGCATCCCTTTTGCAAGCACAAATGGTGCCATTGATTCTTAATATATGTATAAACCTTGTAAGCTGCCAAAACTAAAAACTCAAAACAATTTTTTTTTTAAATAAAATCTCAAAAACCCAAAAAATATAAAAATAAAAAATACTAGAAAACAGCTGCCAGCACTCACCACTTCCTCAAAATGTGACAATGTGAACATATATACCCAATCCGCGGTGCTAATGTGTAGGGCCAATGTGTAGCACCGCACATTGTATATATATGTTCACATTGATTCTTAATGGCACCCTTAAGCATGCGAGAAAACGTGCGCCAAAACTCATAGCAACAAAGTACCATGTGTTTTGGTGCGAATTAAAAAGGGTAACGTAGGCAGGTGCAGCTAGCTAATATGCCACCAGGTGGCTCTGTTCCAGAATAGTGTCTGGTTACAGAAAGCAGTGTCAGCAGGTGCTAGGCCCCTTTTAGTTAGAGCCCTCCCATAGTGATGTAATGGGTGACCAAGATATAAGCCATGTTAGGAGAAGCCCTAGTGTAGTTGGGGCATGGGAATCGAACACCCCACATCTGGACAGATGGAGCCAGCAAGTGGAGGCCCTGGACAGGGGAGGAGAGAGATAGACCTGCACCCAGGAGAGCCAGCTGTGAACTTCCTGACCCTTATGGAGGAGAGGGCTAGGGCGGGTTGAGAGAGGCCTTGTAGGTCATGCCTGTAGTGAGGCTATTCTACTGGAGGGTCCCGGGAGATGTTTACCCATGGAGGAGGTGACTGCAGAGATCCTATCCCTGTGAGTGGAGGGAAAGAATGTTAGGGAAGATGGCTTACTGAAAGTGCTGCAAGATGCTTTCACATATGACTGTCACAGACCGTCCACTGCAGATGATGGACAATGTACTGTCAAGTAACCCCGGATAGTATGTCGGTGTGATGCGATGGTTTGTACCATTTTCCAAGTATCACCAGTAAAGTGCAGCAGCTCTATTTATGTGTGGAAATTCCTTCCTTTTGGGATATATAGGTCAGTGGCTGGGAATGTCTAGAAAGAGGAAAGATCACTGATGCCGCACATCCACGGAGTCCTATGGGGGTATGAGAGAGACAACCTCAGCCTGGGCTCCACCAGGCCATTCCCCCAATGTATTTCACTCCGCCCCCCCGGAGCATAGTCATTGGGAATGTCCTCTGGCATGGAGTGGGCACAAGATGGCAGAGGGTACAGCCTCAGCAGGAGGGTCACTGTTCTAGCAAGGAGAGGAGTGGGGCAGGGACTTGTGTTCTTGGCGCCAATCCCAAGCCCCGTCCTACAGTTGTGCACTTTTGTGTGGTTTTAGCGAGTAGTGAAGCCCACTGAAATGAATGGGCTGTCCTAAACACAACAAGCAGAATCTCACATGCACTGCTATACCTGCATAGATGTGAGCGGAGCCTAAGATGTCATAGGGCAGGTAAAACTTTGCCTGAAACAATGTATACAGTACATTGCTTATGTAATCAATAGTCTGCACCAGGGGTGTCAATTCACACATTTAATTGCTGATCTACATTAGGGTTGCCACCTCTGCTTCACACCAAACCTGAACACTTTAGCGGCACAGGGCAATTTTTTTTTTCCCGTAGTAAACATTATAGGAATTATAAAAGACCTGGGACACCTTTGAGTGCCCCAAGGACAGTAGTAATGCGGCACTCATATTGTGCCACAGTGAACAGTAGGTGTAGCTAAATTGCTCATGCTGACATCACCTCACCCTTCAGTGCTGTGGAACCTGCCCCCAGGCAGCCACCCGCAGCTCCTGGGGCAACAGATTACTGGGAGACTATCTTGGTTACTTGGGGAGCCACAGCCCCGTCTGAATAATGTGTCCGGGTTTCAGGCGGACTGAAACCCGGACACATGATGAATCCTGGACAGGTGGCAACCCTAATCTACATTACCCAGGGTGAAACCTGTACAGGTGGCATCCCTAATCTACATTACCCAGGGTGAAACCTGGACAGGTGGCAACCCTAATCTACATTACCCAGGGTGAAACCTGGACAGGTGGCATCCCTAATCTACATTATCCAGGGTGAAACCTGGACAGGTGGCAACCCTAATCTACATTACCCAGGGTGAAACCAGGACAGGTGGCATCCCTAATCTACATTACCCAGGGTGAAACCTGGACAGGTGGCAACCCTAATCTACATTACCCAGGGTGAAACCTGTACAGGTGGCATCCCTAATCTACATTACCCAGGGTGAAACCTGTACAGGTGGCATCCCTAATCTACATTACCCAGGGTGAAACCTGAACAGGTGGCATCCCTAATCTATATTACCCAGGATCTAAAAAGGTCAAAACTTGTTCTGCTCAAAAATGCTGGCCCGCTACACCTACTGATAAAGTGGCTATAGCTATCTATATAATGTATAACGTGTGCAGTAATTGAAGTGAACGGGTAAAGTAACATAACCAATATAAACAGAGATTTATCACATTTCAATATAAATCTCTAAAAAAATGTCAAAATGTAATAAAAGGAGTGTAAAAATACTTTGATTTGTCTATTCTCCACCATCATACTCCAACATAGAAACTGTATGAACTCACCTAGGCATCTCTCACGGGGTGAGCTTATCAGTGACAGTCTGGTTGGTGCAGCAATAGTAAACTAGGAAAACATAATATTATAAATCAATAAAAGTACACTTTGTATATCAAAGTGGTACTAAACTAAAAACCAAAAACGTACTATATTGCAGCTTACCAATCAAATGTGGGGGCTGCATTTGTTTTCATTTTTTAGGCATTTTTCTCCCTCTGTTTTCCCCTGGTGATCTGACCAGTAACACACCTCCTGTATTAGAGCGCTCCCACTCTGAAGGTAGGAGCACAGGGGGCGCATTTGGACAGCAGCATTGTCAGTCTGGGGGAAGGGGAGTGTTGAATATACTAGAAGATTTAGACGCCCACTTGCTGACCAGGCCTTTTCTGGCACTTTTTATTTACAAGCTTAAATCGGTATTTTTTGTTTGAAAATCACTTATAACCCCCAAACATTATATATTTTTTATTAGCAGAGACCCTGAGCAGCAGTTTTTCAAGCGCAATTTTCTGGGGAAAAATACACTTTAATCAATTTAAAAAAACAAAATACAATATATACCCCAATTTTTTTGTAAAATATGAAAGATGATGTTATGCAGAGTAAATAGATACCCAACATGTTATGCTTTAAAATTGCGCACACTCGTGGAATGGCGACAAGCTACTGTAAAAATCTCCATAGGCGATGCTTTAAAATTTTTTACAGGTTACCAATTTAGCATTACAGAGGAGGTCTAGTGCTAGAATTATTGCTCTCCCCCTAATGTTCACGGCGATACCTCACATGTGTGCTATGAACACCGTTTACGTATGCACTTGCGACTTATGTATGTGTTCGCTTCTAGAAACAAAGATCAAGGGTCCCTCTAGGTACTGCCCCTTACAGGGCTGGTGCAACAATTTTTGACACCCTAGGCTAAACCTCCTTTGGCTCCACCCCACTTGCCCTGCCCATGTATACGCCACTTTTTTAATGAAGCGCCCATCAAATGCAGCCTCACCAGCGCCCATCAAATACAGCCTCACCAGCGCCCATCAATGCAGCCTCACCAGCGCCCATCAATGCAGCCTCACCAGCGCCTATCAATGCAGCCTCACCAGTGCCTATCAATGCAGCCTCACGAGCGCCCTTCAATGCAGCCTCACCAGCGCCCTTCAATGCAGCCTCACCAGCGCCCTTCAATGCAGCCTCACCAGGGCCCATCAAATGCAGCCTTACCAGTGCCCATCAAATGCAACCCCACCAGCGCCCATCAAATGCAACCCCACCAGCGCCCATCAAATGCAACCCCACCAGCGCCCATCAAATGCAGCCTCATCAGTGCCCATCAATGAATGCTTGCTTGCTTCCATTCAGGAGTCGGGACACAGATGCAGTCCTCCGTCGCTGCACCTCTGACGCTATGTGCGAACAGTGCGGCGGCTGCCTGCTGATGCTGAGACTTAGTTGCTTGCTGCAGAGAGAAGAGAGTGGGAACACCAGTGGCCGGGCGCCCTAGGCAGCAGTGCGCCCTAGGCGTTTGCCTTGTGGTAGCACCGGCCCTGGCCCCTTAGAGACGTAATAGTGAACTGCAAGAAAAAAAAAAAATGTATAACTCTGTAAGAGTGGTAAAAAAATTTTAAAAATAAAGAAAAAGGGGGGGAGGATGAATGGGATGGGAGCTCTTGGTAAGCACATAATGTATAACTCAAAATAAAAGACCTGTATGAGCTCTACCAACCCAATGTATATCTAAAAAACACACAGCCCACTGTACACATTGAAATTGCAAAAAAATATTTTATTTAATTGTATCAAATGCATAGAAAAGCCAACATTTAAAATCCAAATCATTCAAACGTGACATTCATACAGGTAAAACTCCATGTCCAATTCTCATAACCATATTCATTGACCTTGTATATAACAATTGGAATCTATGGCATCTGATAACTACTTGTAATGCTTGCACCCTCAGAGTACTGAACCAACACAGAGGGATACATGTATGTGTGTACAGTATATACACAAAAGCCAAGTAATTGGCTAATGCTCCTACAAGGGACTGATGGAAACTGATCCTGAACCGTTGAAAGATGGGACTTTGATGCCTTGGGGAATAGTACAAGGATAAGGTAATACTTGACATCAATGATATCCAATGTACAGTTAAGAAGGTAGCTGAAGAAACGTGACAGTAACAGTGGTCCAGAGGAGGTACAATAATCAGGATTAAATGCACAATCTGTAGATCAAGGTTGCCACATTGAATATAGGGCTGTCGATTATACCATGTCCTGAAATCACCCCCCCCCCCCCTCGCACTCTACTGGAAATCCACAATGAGGCTTTGTAACAAACTACCGATCCCGGTCTCTAAAGGACCATTTGTAATCCAAGGAATATAGTCCCAAACAAGGTATAATAGTTCCAAACTTATGATTGATAAGTATACTCATCGTGTCCCTCGGAACAGCAATATAGCAGGGATAAGTTGAAAATCCATTCCTTGCAGGGTCTGCCAAGCCATAGATGATGAAATGGTGTCCTCTGGTCAAAAGGGACAAAGGTGGACCATGGGATAGCCTGACCGGTTTCGTCGGTCTCCACCAGCTTCTTCAGAGGCTCAGAGCAGTGGGAGTGTGTTTGCTTTTGACGGAGGAAAGGGGGTGCTTTTGAATTTTTTTTTTTCACATTTTTTTTTTTTACACTGTCCCTTTTTTCATTTTTTTTTAATCACTTTTATTCCTATTAGAAGCAATGTAAACATCCCCTGTAATAGTAATAAGGATGACAGGTTCTCTTTATGGTCCTCCAAGGCCATAGAGGCGATCAAAGATAACCTGGTCTTTTAACTCCTCTGTGACCAGCCAGCCGCACCGGCGAATCGTTTTTTGGGTGCGCCAGTAAAAACTGTAAGCCTGAGAAACGCCAGCGAGCGATGGAAGGGGGGGTTGTCCCCCCCACCCCAACACCCCCTGGCTGCTTCTGAAAGCATTCCAGCTGCTCATGAGCCGCTTGGACCACTTTCACTAGAAAGCCAGCCGACGGTTAAAAAAAAAAACGGCTAAAAAAACAACATAGAGGGAGAAATATCACCGCTCCAGGAGTTTTAGACAGACAGGAAGTAGAATTCCTCTCGGTTCAGAAGCCGTAGGTGCTGGCAATTGCTAGTAGAAATGTACAGGAATTGGTTCTGGACGCACTCTTGAAAAATAGCTTTGTTTATTTGGAAAAATTCACATCAAAATCAAAGATAACAGCAGACAAAAGAGAGCTGACGTTTCGCACTAACATTAGTGCTTATACATAAAAAAAAAAAAACATACCGGGGTAATGGCTGATAGCTTCAGCCACAACTCCAGTAAACCACTTAAAAGCCGCAAGGTATACATAAATATTGCGGTCTTGAAGAGGATACACTAACAAACTGCCAAACTCCAACTTACATTTTATAATAAGCAGTGGCGGCCCATCCATAGGGGGCGCACAGACGCTGCCCCCCCCATCCATGCGTCCGGCCCCCTAATCTACATGTGCGGCGCCGGACGCATGGATTCCAATGGGGGATTTTTTTTTTTGAAGCACATGAGTAGAGCCTGGAGCTCTAATAGGCTTCAAAAAAGGGTGGGCTCGGGGCGCAGTGCACTGTGCCCGAAGCCCACCCAGTTATGTGACAATAGCGAATGAATATTCTGCCTCCCAGCCAATCAGGAAGCAGGTCCAGATTTCCCTATTGGCCAAAAGAAGAAACTACCCTATTGGCCGAGGGAGGAGACGCACCGCAAGGACACCACCATGATGCTGAGGAGGAGACACGCGACGAGGACACTGCCGTGATGCAGAGGAGAAGACGCATAGCAAGGAGGGAAGTGCTGCCTGGGGTAAGTGTTGCAGGTGACTAACCGAGCGACCGTGGGGGGTGTGCGGTGACCCGACCGGGAGGGGAAGGGTGGCTATGCACTGGTTCCCCCCCCCCCCCCAAAAAAAAAATATATCACCGGCTGCCACTGATAATTAGTTACAGCAAACAGTTTTGCTCTTTTTGGGATAAAGGTTTTACAAGAATAAAAGCTGATCATTATGAACACCCCTGCCAGTGGTAAATGGTTTGTCTCTTTAATTGCTACATTTTCAGGAGCGCTTGTTCTGTTGAAAAACAACAGACTTACTGGCCAGATCACCAGGTGAAAATAAGGGAAAGAAAGCCTAAAAAAAGAAAACTAATGCAGCCACCACATCTAAGGATTGGTAAGCTGCAAGATAACAAATTTTTGCTTTTGGGTTTAATACCGCTTTAAGGCCTCGTTCACGTCTAGTGATCATGTTTTTCTAGCTTTATTTTTTTTTTTTTTTGGAGCGACACCATTCATTTGAAAGGGGTGCCCTCCGCTTCAAAAATGCGCCAAACTACCTCTCTGTACCTTTTTTTGGAGCAGACTTTTTCAAACAGCATGATTTTGGGCGTGACAAAACACCCACGTTCTTAGCGCCTTTGGGGAGCCATTAGGACGAATGGCACCCCAAACGTGTATTGCGCGTTTTGCTGCGATTTTAACGCAATTTCCAATGCACTGAAGTGTGAACAGGGCCTAAAGCAAATATTAGCCATACTTACATTTGTTTTCTTCTGAGGTGTGCTTGAAGCAAAATCCACCGATTCAGCACTATGAAAAAAGAAATATAGAATATGATAAGTATATATGATACTAGTAGTAAAGTTCATCCATTTACCTTTTAGAAATGTAAACGCTCAACATGGAAAGGCACCTGTATCTCACCTTTCAGTGGAGTAGAGTCAGGAAAATAGAGAAAGAGAGGGAAAAACATACAGGGAATTCAATAAAGATGTCCCAACACCTTTTTGCTGGCGGTATGGTCCCTGGGTCTAGTTCAGGAAAGCCTTGCGACAGTTTTGCAAAGTTTCCTAACACAAGCACCATTTGAAGTAGTTTTTGTCATCACCACTTTTAGAACCTGTTGCTATGGCTGTGACAGATTCTGAAAGAATTAGGCATTTTATACACTCTGCACTCTTAAGAATGATCTGCGTTCAGATCGCTCTTCAGAAAGCATTTATAAAAGGAGGCAGCAGAGGGCGCCAACTAAGTGCAATATATAGGAAAAAACTTTAATATATACAGTGCCTTGCATAAGCATTCATCCCCCTTGGCATTTTTCATGTTTTGTTGGCTCACAACCTGGAATTAACATGGATTGTTTGAGGATTTGCATCATTTAGTTTACAGAACATGCCCACGGCTTTGAAGATTTTTTTTTATTACTGTGAAGCAAACAACAAATAGGACAAAATAACAGAAAAAGTAAATGTGCATAACTATTCACCCCCCTAAAGCCAATACTTTGTAGAGCCACCTTTTGGGGCTATCACAGCTCCAAGTCGCTTTGGATAAGTCTCTATGAGCTTGCCACATCTTACCACTGGGATTTTTGCCCATTCCTCTTTGCAAAACTGCTCCAGCTCCTTCAAGTTGGATGGTTTGCGCTTGTGAACAGCAATATTTAAGTCTGACAACAGATTTTCTATTGGATTGAGGTCTGGGCTTTGACTAGGCCATTCCAACACATTTACAGGTTTCCCCTTAAACCACTCAAGTGTTGCTTTAGCAGTGTGTTTGGGGTCATTGTCCTGCTGGAAGGTGAACCTCCGTCCTAGCTTCAAATCACACACAGAGTGCTACAGGTGTTGCTCAAGAATATCCTTGTATTTAGCACCATCCATCTTTCCCTCAACTCTGACAAGTTTCCCAGTCCCGACTGCTGAAAAACATCCCCACAGCATGATGCTGCCACCACCATATTTGACTGTGGGGATGGTGTTCTTTGGGTGATGTGATGTGTTGGGTTTGCGTCAGACATAGCGTTATGGGGCAAGCATCATGGGCCCCTGGGCAAAGTAAGGCACTGGGGCCCCCCCACCAGCCTGCCCCAATTTATGCACCTGCTCTCAAGAATTAAAGTATAAATAATTGATGGAATTAAACATATATCAGTACTTTTATTGATGTTAAACAATAAGAAAACATGCCAAAAATCTAAGACTAATCAACAAAAAGGGCACACTACAGGAGGGGAGGCAGAAATGCACAGTACATGGGGGGTTCTGGAGGGCACAATCCTGGGATCAGGAGGGCACAGTACAGGTTTTGGGATGCTGCCCGGGACACAGCCATCCAGGGACTTCTTAGTAAAAAGCGTTACTGTCCCGGAAAATCCAGGACAGCATGATGTAATGTAAGATTATCATGAAGCCCCCATGCACCTGTGCCCATGCATTAAGACAGCCCTGCCTGTTTGCTATGTAATTGTCATATTTGGATAATGATGTGACCAGCGTCTGCACCCATTTGTTTACTTCCATCTCTTGGCCAGGAAATTTCTGTGCCGGTGTTCTATCAGAAAGCCGCTACCCATCAGAAAGTGCAACCAAAGTGACGTTCCGTCACGGCCATCTTGGTACATCCGCACTCGCCTACACTAAGCCTACAGTCTGAAGTTGCGAAGCGGACTTCTTTTTACACCCACCGGAGTCTTGCATTTCACACTTCTTTTTACCAGTAAACTGAGCTTATATAGTTAAATACAGTATTTAGAAATCCGTCAAGCTGTTTTGATGTTGAATTTTAAAATCAGCGATGTTCTGTCAGATTAGCAAACCTGCGAGATCAGCAGACTTGCCGCTGTTTCTACAATTCAACATCAAAACAGTGGCATGGATTTCAAAATACTGTATAAATACACTACAGAAGCTCAGTTTACTGGTAAAAAGAAGTGTAAAATGCAAGACTCCGTGGGTGTAAAAAGATGTCCGCTTGGTGACTTCAGACTGTATTATTATTATTATTATACAGGATTTATATAGCGCCAACAGTTTACATAGCGCTTTACAACTTGAGGGTAGACAGTACAAATACAATACACTTTGATACAGTAGGAATCAGAGGGCCCTGCTCCTTAGAGCTTACAATATAAGAGGGAAGGTCAAGAGATACAAGAGGTAATAACTGTGGGTGATGTGCTGATTGAGAAGATAAATGTACAGTTGTTAGGTGGGGGCCAGATAGGCTTCTCTGAAGAGATGAGTTTTCAGGGATCATCTGAAAGTGGATAAAGTAGGAGAAAATCGGATGGATTGGGGTAGAGCATTCCAGAGGATGGGGGAGGCTCTGGAGAAGTCCTGAAGGCCAGCATGGGATGAGGTGACAAGGGAGTTTGAGAGCAGGAGGTCTCGGGAGGAGCGAAGAGAACGATTAGGTTGGTATTTTGTGACTAGGTTAGAGATGTAGCTGGGGGCCAGGTTGTGGATGGCTCTGTAAGTTATAGTTAGTATCTTGAATTTAATTCGGTGACTGAGTGGCAGCCAATGGAGGGATTGGCAGAGGGGTGTAGCAGACGCTGAGCGGTTTGTGAGGTGGATGAGCCTGGCAGCAGCGTTCATGGTGGACTGAAGTGGGGATAGCCTATTTAGAGGTAAACCAATGAGGAGGGAGTTGCAGTAGTCGAGGCGGGAAATGACCAGGGAGTGGATTAGAAGCTTTGTGATGACATTGGTTAGGAAGGGGCGTATCTTGGAGATGTTGCGGAGATTGAGGCGGCAAGTTTTGGATAGTGATAGAATGTGGGGTCGAAAGGTTAGTTCAGAGTCCAGGATTACACCTAGGACCTTGACGTGGGGAGATGGGTTGATAGTTGAGCCGTTGATATTGACAGGGAAATCAGGGGAAGTGGCACCTGAGAGAGGAAATATCATGAGCTCGGTTTTGGATAGGTTGAGTTTGAGGAAGTGATGTGACATCCAGGCTGATATGTCTGCTAGTAAGTTGGTAATGCGAGAGCAGACAGATGGAGAGAGCTGGGGGGTGGAGAGATAGATTTGGGTGTCATCAGCGTAGAGATGATATTTAAAGCCATGGGAGGCAATCAACTGACCCAAGGAGGTGGTGTAGATTGTGAAAAGGAGAGGTCCAAGAACAGAACCTTGGGGGACCCCAACGGAGAAAGGAAGAGGAGAGGAGGAAGTAGAGTTGTAAGTGACACTGAAGGAGCGGTGGGATAGGTAGGATGAGAACCAGCGAAGAGTACAGTCACGGAGACCAAAGGAGTGGAGTTTTTTTAAGGAGGAGGGGGTGGTCCACTGTGTCAAAGGCAGCAGAGAGATCCAGGAGAAGTAGTACAGAAAAGTGTCCATTGGCTTTAGCCATTAGTAGGTCATTTGAGAGTTTAAGGAGAGCAGTTTCCGTGGAGTGTTGAGGGCGAAAACCGGATGGTCAGATGGTCGCTTAGTCGGTTGTAGACCAGTCTTTCAAGAAGTTTGGCGGAGAAGGAGAGTAAGAAGATTGGACGTAAGTTATTGAGATTGGTGGGGTCCAGTGAGGGCTTTTTAAGTATGGGGGTGACTAGCACATGTTTTAGAGAGTTTGGGAAGATGCCACAAGAGTGGGAGAGGTTAAAAATGTGAGTTAGAGAGTGTAGAATCGAGTCAGAGGGTGAGCGTAGCATTTGCGAGGGAACAGGATCCAGGGGGCAGGTGGTTAGATGAGTGCTAGATAAAAGTTTAGCAACCTCAGTAATAGTAGCAGGGTTGAATCAGGGAAGTAATGATTGTATCTGTGGACATAGAGTGTTGCATGGGGGATGTTTTTGCGCATTGGTGATCTCCTCATGAATTGTATCAATCTTAGTTTTGAAGTAATTGGCAATCTCCTGGGCAGTAAGTGAGTTGGTGGGTGGAGGCAGTGGAGGACAGAGTAGAGTGTTGAAGGTAGAGAAGAGTTGACGTGGACTGGATGAGAAGGTGTTAATGAGTGTGATAAAGTAGGTCTGTTTGGCAGTGTGAAGGCAGGAGTAGTATTTTAGGAGGGCAGATTTATATTGTGTGAAGTCTTCCTGGGTCTTATGCCGCGTACACACGGTCGGACTTTTCGTCTACAAAAGTCCGACAGCCTGTCCGACAGACTTCCGGCGGACTTTCGGCGGACTTGCAGCAGACTTTCTAACGAACGGACTTGCCTACACACGACCACACAAAAGTCCGACGGATTCGTACGTGATGACGTACACCGGACTAAAATAAGGAAGTTCATAGCCAGTAGCCAATAGCTGCCCTAGCATGGGTTTTTGTCCGTCGGACTAGCACACAGACGAGCGGATTTCGGGGTCCGTCGTAGTTACGACGTAAAGATTTGAAGCATGTTTCAAATCTAAAGTCCATCGGATTTGAGGCTGAAAAAGTCTGCTGAAAGTCCGGAGAAGCCCACACACGATCGGATTACCAGCCAGCTTTAGTCCGTCGGCGTCCGTTGGACTTTTGTAGACGAAAAGTCCGACCGTGTGTACGCGGCATTAGTCTTATGCCACAGGCTCTGAGACTTCTGGTGTCATCTGTTTGCCAGGGTTGTAGCAGTCGGGGCCTAATTCTGCGTGTAGTGAGGGGGGCAAGCTTGTCTAGGGAGGAGGACAGTGAGCTGTTGTAGATGAAAGTGGCTAGGTTGGGGCAGGACAGAGGTGAGATTTTGTCACAGAGGTGATCAGTAGTAGAGAAGAGAAGGGTTGAGGTGGCGAAGGTTTCTTATTTTTAATAAATTTTTATTAAAGGAAATAAGTACAAAAATAAACAGTTATGTCACAAACTGAGTACAAACATTATGAAGAAGCAAAGTCATCTTCAATACTCGGAAATTTACAATGAGTTTCCAGAAGCCAGAGATACATTAACCAGTTCTGTGTATTCAAAAAGGAGGGTGAGAATTAATGTAGTGGTTGAGTAGAAAAGAGGCTTCTTTCAATTTAAACATATAACTCAAAATATAAGGTCAAGGTGAAAGATCTTGCTTCAGTTAGAAAAGAGAAAAAAAAATGATAAAGCAAGCAGAAAACATGGAATACATAAAATTAGATAGTAGAAGAGAAAATAAAAAGAGAGAAAAGGGATAGTGAATAGAATAGAAAGTAAGATGGGAAGGGAGAGGGTAAGGGGGGGGGGGGTGCTGGCATTCATGTACAAAATGTTGAGTTATCAAAATTTTTTTTTTTTGTGGGGGTAATGATGTATAAATAATAAATTTATGAGATTTGCACTATGATATCCTTATATAAGGGGGTGGACTGAAATATTATCCAAGGAGCCCAAGTAGCTGAGTGTTTTTCTGAAGTGCCTTTGATGTTATGAGTAATGCTCTCCATTAGTTGAACTTCATCAACCTTCTGCAGCCAGGACCTAATAGGCGGAATTGTCGCTTGGCCCCAAAAGGCGGGTATTAAGGCTTTGGCTGTGTTCAAAAGGTGAGGAATAAGTGAACGTTTATATGAGCCTATGGAGGTTTTAGAGGCATGGAAAAGGATAGTCCATGGGTCCATGGGTAGGTTGACCTCCGAAATCTGTGAGATCAAATTGCAGATGGCTATCCAATAGGGGCGAATGAGTGGGCAAAACCACCAGATATGTGCATGAGTGGCTTTGTTCCCACAGTTCCTCCAGCACGATGGGGAACTGGCAGGGAACATTTGGTGAAGTCTAACGGGGGTGTAATGTCACCTAGTGAGTAGTTTATAATTGACCTCTGCCATTTTAGAAGCAAGGGAGGAGGTGTGGGCCAGTTGTAAGATCCTATCCTTTAGATTGTCTGAAATGGGAGAATCCAGATCAGCCTCCCACTTCGCCAGGAAGGGTGGGAACCCAGGGTTTTGGAGGGCAACAATAGCTCTATAAAATAGAGAAATGCTATGTAAGGGAGGGTCTTTTGGGTAGAATATTTCTTCTATTCGATTTAGGTCTTGCAAACTTCTAAGTGGGTGGGGGAGAGAGCTCAAGAAACATTGCAATTGATGGTATCTCCATTTGTCGAAAAACGAGGCAGGTTTGGGGTCAATAATCAAATGTAATGGTTTTAGTGTGTTGCCACGGAGGACATGATGTAGTAAGAGAGGTTCTCTCGGTCTCCAAGATTGGAAACCGGTATCTAATAAGCCTGGTAGAAAATATTTGTGATTAAGGAGAGGTGTTAAAGGAGAGTTATACCCCCATGAGAATTTTTTATGTAGGGCGTCCCATATATCTAGTGAGGATATAGTGAGTGTTGAGGTGGATCGGTCAAGATTTCTGTATGAGCGGGGTATCCAAGGGACCACTGAGAGATCAGCGCCGCTCAAAAGGTATTCAAGTTGAACCCATAATTTTGAGTCAAGGGCATACTTCCAATCGGCCACCCTAGAAAGTACAACCGCCTGATAATATGCCTTAAAATTAGGTAGTGCCAATCCCCCGGATACCTTGGGGCGAAATAATATTTCTCTAGATATCCTGGGGTGACTGTTCCTCCAAACAAACCGGGAGATCATAGTTTGTAAAATAGTAAAGAACCCCGCTGGAACCCCTAGTGGGAGCATTTGGAAAAGAAAGAGTATGCGGGGAAAATATGTTCATTTTAATAATATTTACTTTACCTAACCAGGTGTGAGATAAACTAGACCATTTTCGTAAATCTTCCCTAATCCTGTTAAGCAGGGGGATGTAGTTATGCCGGAAAAGGGAATGGAGATTGGGGGTGAGATAGATACCTAGATATTTCATATGTTTTGGTTCCCATTTAAAGGGAAAGAGAGGTTTCAGGGAAGTCACCTCGGATTGGGGGAAGTTAATGTTAGGTGGCGAAGGTTTCTACGTGTAACTGTTAGGCGGTTGGAGGCAGGGCCAATCCTAGGGTCACCGGCGCCTGGGTGCAGAAATATTTCTGGCGCCCCCACATGGGCGTGGTCATCTTACCAACTCCTCCCCTTTACAAATGTTTCTATGGCAACGACTCAAACACAGAGATGCTCCCCTAAGAAGTCTTTGTTACCCTAGGATCCTCCCATGATCTTTTAACAATAAAAAAAATAGAGGAAGAGGGTACACTAATGAGACCTGAAGGGGGGTCTCTCTGATGCACACAAAGAGGGCTTCTGTTAGAGAGTCTGTTAGAAAGAGCCCCCAGACATATTACAGGAGATGGTCAGAGACTGCAATCATCGAACAGGAGATGGTCAGAGACTGCAGACATGGTACATGAGATGCCCAGAGACTGCAGACATAGTACAGGAGATGATCAGAGACTGTAGTTATGATACAAGAGACAGTCAGAGACTGCAATCATCGAACAGGAGATGGTCAGAGACTGCAGACATAGTACAGGAGATGATCAGAGACTGCAGACATAGTACAGGAGATGCCCAGAGACTGCAGACATAGTACAGGAGATGCCCAGAGACTGCAGACATAGTACAGGAGATGCCCAGAGACTGCAGACATAGTACAGGAGATGCCCAGAGACTGCAGACATAGTACAGGAGATGCCCAGAGACTGCAGACATAGTACAGGAGATGGTCAGAGACTGCAGACATAGTACAGGAGATGGTCAGAGACTGCGGACATAGTACAGGAGATGGTCAGAGACTGCAGACATAGTACAGGAGATGGTCAGAGAAAGCAATCATAGAACAGGAGATGGTCAGAGACTGCAGACACAGTACAGGAGATAGCCAGAGACTGCAGACATAGTACAGGAGATGCTCAGAGACTGCAGACATAGTACAGGAGATGCTCAGAGACTGCAGACATAGTACAGGAGATGATCAGAGATTGCAGACATGTTACAAGAGATGGTCAGAGACTGCAGACATAGTACAGGAGATGGTCAGAGACTGCAGACATAGTACAGGAGATGGTCAGAGACTGCAGACATACTACAAGAGACAGTCAGAGACTGCAATCATCGAACAGGAGATGGTCAGAGACTGCAGACACAGTACAGGAGATAGCCAGAGACTGCAGACATAGTACAGGAGATGCTCAGAGACTGCAGACATAGTACAGGAGATGGTCAGAGACTGCAGACATAGTACAGGAGATGGTCAGAGACTGCAGACATAGTACAGGAGATGGTCAGAGACTGCAGACATACTACAAGAGATGGTCAGAGACTGCAGACATACTACAAGAGATGGTCAGAGACTGCAGACATACTACAGGAGATGGTCAGAGACTGCAGACATGTTACAAGAGATGGTCAGAGACTGCAGTTCCTATGGACATTAGTACATAATGGCCGATCGGCCCTCTCACCTGACCCAGCGATACAGCAACGGTTCCTCTGATCAGGAGTCAGCTCACTCTGAATTGCCTGTGGCGACTCCGCTGGGTAGCACCCAGATCTGTATTCCTGCAATGACTCCATTCCTTTCTCTGCCAGGGATGGCCCCAAGCTGTGTGGCTTTCCCTCTGGTGGCGCAGGGCAGCAGGGTTCTCTCTCTGATGGTGTTCTCTCAGCACTGTCCTCTCCCTCTGGAGTCCTGGGTGTACTTCCCTGAAAGCTTTCCCAGGCTCCTGGCTCTCTCTCTCTTTCCCATTCAGCTGAGCATGCTGTGTGGGCTGCAGTTTCCATGTTACAGTGGGGCTGCCAGTCCTCGGGACTATATGTCCCACAATCCTCTTCTCTGCTCTTTTTTTTATTCTGTTTCCTCCCTGGTTGATATGAAGGCGGGGGAAGAAACATAGTGGGCAGTTGTGCTGGCAAGCACCGCTCACTAGTACAGCAGCACGCAGGAGAGGGAGGGGGGAAAGGAGAGCCCGCAGCTGCATTGGCTTCACTAGGGTTGGGGTCACCCCCCTTCCACTAACTATAGTTGCCCCTCAGTACAGACCCCCCTGCACTACATATAGACCCCCCTCCGTCATTGCAGAACCCGCACTAAGTATAAACCCCTCCCTCAGTACAGACCTTACTCAGTACAGATCCCCCCCAGGTAACCCCCCCTCCATTAGTACAGACCTCCCCAGGACAGATCTCCCTCTCCATTAGTACAGTCCCCCACAGGACAAACCACCCCTCCATTAGTACAGACCCCCCAGGACAGACCCCCCCATTAGTACAGACCCCCCCTCCTCTATTAGTACAGACTCCCCCCACAAACCCCCCTCCTCTATTAGTACAGACTCCCCCCCCACAAACCCCCCTCCTCTATTAGTACAGACTCCCCCCCACAGACCCCCCTCCTCTATTAGTACAGACTCCCCCCACAAACCCCCCTCCTCTATTAGTACAGACTCCCCCCCCCCACAGACCCCCCTCCTCTATTAGTACAGACTCCCCCCCCCCCACAGACCCCCCTCCTCTATTAGTACAGACTCCCCCCCACAGACCCCCCTCCTCTATTAGTACAGACTCCCCCCACAGACCCCCCTCCTCTATTAGTACAGACTCCCCCCACAAACCCCCCTCCTCTATTAGTACAGACTCCCCCCCCACAAACCCCCCTCCTCTATTAGTACAGACTCCCCCCCCCACAGACCCCCCTCCTCTATTAGTACAGACTCCCCCCACAAACCCCCCTCCTCTATTAGTACAGACTCCCCCCCCACAGACCCCCCTCCTCTATTAGTACAGACTCCCCCCCCCACAGACCCCCCTCCTCTATTAGTACAGACTCCCCCCCCCCCACAGACCCCCCTCCTCTATTAGTACAGACTCCCCCCCCCCAGACCCCCCTCCTCTATTAGTACAGACTCCCCCCCCCCACAGACCCCCCTCCTCTATTAGTACAGACTCCCCCCCCACAGACCCCCCTCCTCTATTAGTACAGACTCCCCCCACAGACCCCCCTCCTCTATTAGTACAGACTCCCCCCCCACAGACCCCCCTCCTCTATTAGTACAGACTCCCCCCACAAACCCCCCTCCTCTATTAGTACAGACTCCCCCCCCACAGACCCCCCTCCTCTATTAGTACAGACTCCCCCCACAAACCCCCCTCCTCTATTAGTACAGACTCCCCCCCCACAAACCCCCCTCCTCTATTAGTACAGACTCCCCCCCCCACAAACCCCCCTCCTCTATTAGTACAGACTCCCCCCCACAGACCCCCCTCCTCTATTAGTACAGACTCCCCCCACAAACCCCCCTCCTCTATTAGTACAGACCCCCCCCACAGACCCCCCTCCTCTATTAGTACAGACTCCCCCCACAGACCCCCCTCCTCTATTAGTACAGACTCCCCCCCCCACAGACCCCCCTCCTCTATTAGTACAGACTCCCCCCCCACAGACCCCCCTCCTCTATTAGTACAGACTCCCCCCCCCACAGACCCCCCTCCTCTATTAGTACAGACTCCCCCCCCACAGACCCCCCTCCTCTATTAGTACAGACTCCCCCCCACAGACCCCCCTCCTCTATTAGTACAGACTCCCCCCCCCACAGACCCCCCTCCTCTATTAGTACAGACTCCCCCCCCCCACAGACCCCCCTCCTCTATTAGTACAGACTCCCCCCCCCCCACAGACCCCCCTCCTCTATTAGTACAGACTCCCCCCCACAGACCCCCCTCCTCTATTAGTACAGACTCCCCCCCCACAGACCCCCCTCCTCTATTAGTACAGACTCCCCCCACAGACCCCCCTCCTCTATTATTACAGACTCCCCCCACAGACCCCCCTCCTCTATTAGTACAGACTCCCCCCCACAGACCCCCCTCCTCTATTAGTACAGACTCCCCCCCACAGACCCCCCTCCTCTATTAGTACAGAAACACCCCCCCCCCTCAGGACAAACCCCACCCGGGCGTGCAGCCGCGCCACCCGGGTGGAAAAGATCGTGACCGAGAGGAGGAAAATACATGACAGGCGCTGTACGTCGCGCGGCATGGACCGCCCCGCCCCCAATGACGTCACTGCACTGCAGAGAGAGCCGCTCCGATCTCCTCTGACAGGAGGATGGAGCGGGCGGGGATGGACTTGGGCAGGAAACACAGCGGCGGCGCAGAGAGCGGCCTGTGGACACCAACAGGGCCGATCCTAGGGTCACCGGCGCCTGGGTGCAGAAATATTTCTGGCGCCCCCACATGGGCGTGGTCATCTTACCAACTCCTCCCCTTTACAAATGTTTCTATGGCAACGACTCAAACACAGAGATGCTCCCCTAAGAAGTCTTTGTTACCCTAGGATCCTCCCATGATCTTTTAACAATAAAAAAAATACAGGAAGAGGGTACACTAATGAGACCTGAAGGGGAGTCTCTCTGATGCACACAAAGAGGGCTTCTGTTAGAGAGTCTGTTAGAAAGAGCCCCCAGACATATTACAGGAGATGGTCAGAGACTGCAATCATCGAACAGGAGATGGTCAGAGACTGCAGACATGGTACATGAGATGCCCAGAGACTGCAGACATAGTACAGGAGATGATCAGAGACTGTAGTTATGATACAAGAGACAGTCAGAGACTGCAATCATCGAACAGGAGATGGTCAGAGACTGCAGACATAGTACAGGAGATGATCAGAGACTGCAGACATAGTACAGGAGATGCCCAGAGACTGCAGACATAGTACAGGAGATGCCCAGAGACTGCAGACATAGTACAGGAGATGCCCAGAGACTGCAGACATAGTACAGGAGATGGTCAGAGACTGCAGACATAGTACAGGAGATGGTCAGAGACTGCAGACATAGTACAGGAGACGGTCAGAGACTGCAATCATAGTACAGGAGATGGTCAGAGAAAGCAATCATAGAACAGGAGATGGTCAGAGACTGCAGACACAGTACAGGAGATAGCCAGAGACTGCAGACATAGTACAGGAGATGCTCAGAGACTGCAGACATAGTACAGGAGATGCTCAGAGACTGCAGACATAGTACAGGAGATGATCAGAGATTGCAGACATGTTACAAGAGATGGTCAGAGACTGCAGACATAGTACAGGAGATGGTCAGAGACTGCAGACATACTACAAGAGACAGTCAGAGACTGCAATCATCGAACAGGAGATGGTCAGAGACTGCAGACACAGTACAGGAGATAGCCAGAGACTGCAGACATAGTACAGGAGATGGTCAGAGACTGCAGACATAGTACAGGAGATGGTCAGAGACTGCAGACATAGTACAGGAGATGGTCAGAGACTGCAGACATACTACAAGAGATGGTCAGAGACTGCAGACATACTACAAGAGATGGTCAGAGACTGCAGACATACTACAGGAGATGGTCAGAGACTGCAGACATGTTACAAGAGATGGTCAGAGACTGCAGTTCCTATGGACATTAGTACATAATAGCCGATCGGCCCTCTCACCTGACCCAGCGATACAGCAACGGTTCCTCTGATCAGGAGTCAGCTCACTCTGAATTGCCTGTGGCGACTCCGCTGGGTAGCACCCAGATCTGTATTCCTGCAATGACTCCATTCCTTTCTCTGCCAGGGATGGCCCCAGGCTGTGTGGCTTTCCCTCTGGTGGCGCAGGGCAGCAGGGTTCTCTCTCTGATGGTGTTCTCTCAGCACTGTCCTCTCCCTCTGGAGTCCTGGGTGTACTTCCCTGAAAGCTTTCCCAGGCTCCTGGCTCTCTTTCTCTTTCCCATTCAGCTGAGCATGCTGTGTGGGCTGCAGTTTCCATGTTACAGTGGGGCTGCCAGTCCTCGGGACTATATGTCCCACAATCCTCTTCTCTGCTCCTTTTTCTATTCTGTTTCCTCCCTGGTTGATATGAAGGCGGGGGAAGAAACATAGTGGGCAGTTGTGCTGGCAAGCACCGCTCACTAGTACAGCAGCACGCAGGAGAGGGAGGGGGGAAAGGAGAGCCCGCAGCTGCATTGGCTTCACTAGGGTTGGGGTCACCCCCCTTCCACTAACTATAGTTGCCCCTCAGTACAGACCCCCCTGCACTACATATAGACCCCCCTCCGTCATTGCAGAACCCGCACTAAGTATAAACCCCTCCCTCAGTACAGACCTTACTCAGTACAGATCCCCCCCAGGTAACCCCCCCTCCATTAGTACAGACCTCCCCAGGACAGATCTCCCTCTCCATTAGTACAGTCCCCCACAGGACAAACCACCCCTCCATTAGTACAGACCCCCCAGGACAGACCCCCCCATTAGTACAGACCCCCCCTCCTCTATTAGTACAGACTCCCCCCACAAACCCCCCTCCTCTATTAGTACAAACTCCCCCCCCACAAACCCCCCTCCTCTATTAGTACAGACTCCCCCCCACAGACCCACCTCCTCTATTAGTACAGACTCCCCCCACAAACCCCCCTCCTCTATTAGTACAGACTCCCCCCCCCACAGACCCCCCTCCTCTATTAGTACAGACTCCCCCCCCCACAGACCCCCCTCCTCTATTAGTACAGACTCCCCCCCCACAGACCCCCCTCCTCTATTAGTACAGACTCCCCCCACAAACCCCCCTCCTCTATTAGTACAGACTCCCCCCCCACAAACCCCCCTCCTCTATTAGTACAGACTCCCCCCCCACAGACCCCCCTCCTCTATTAGTACAGACTCCCCCCACAAACCCCCCTCCTCTATTAGTACAGACTCCCCCCCCACAGACCCCCCTCCTCTATTAGTACAGACTCCCCCCCCACAGACCCCCCTCCTCTATTAGTACAGACTCCCCCCCCACAGACCCCCCTCCTCTATTAGTACAGACTCCCCCCCCACAGACCCCCCTCCTCTATTAGTACAGACTCCCCCCCCCACAGACCCCCCTCCTCTATTAGTACAGACTCCCCCCCCCACAGACCCCCCTCCTCTATTAGTACAGACTCCCCCCCCACAGACCCCCCTCCTCTATTAGTACAGACTCCCCCCACAGACCCCCCTCCTCTATTAGTACAGACTCCCCCCCCACAGACCCCCCTCCTCTATTAGTACAGACTCCCCCCACAAACCCCCCTCCTCTATTAGTACAGACTCCCCCCCCACAGACCCCCCTCCTCTATTAGTACAGACTCCCCCCCCACAAACCCCCCTCCTCTATTAGTACAGACTCCCCCCCCCACAAACCCCCCTCCTCTATTAGTACAGACTCCCCCCCCCACAAACCCCCCTCCTCTATTAGTACAGACTCCCCCCCCCACAAACCCCCCTCCTCTATTAGTACAGACTCCCCCCCACAGACCCCCCTCCTCTATTAGTACAGACTCCCCCCACAAACCCCCCTCCTCTATTAGTACAGACCCCCCCCCACAGACCCCCCTCCTCTATTAGTACAGACTCCCCCCCCCCCACAGACCCCCCTCCTCTATTAGTACAGACTCCCCCCCCACAGACCCCCCTCCTCTATTAGTACAGACTCCCCCCCCCACAGACCCCCCTCCTCTATTAGTACAGACTCCCCCCCCCACAGACCCCCCTCCTCTATTAGTACAGACTCCCCCCCCCACAGACCCCCCTCCTCTATTAGTACAGACTCCCCCCCCCACAGACCCCCCTCCTCTATTAGTACAGACTCCCCCCCCACAGACCCCCCTCCTCTATTAGTACAGACTCCCCCCCACAGACCCCCCTCCTCTATTAGTACAGACTCCCCCCACAGACCCCCCTCCTCTATTAGTACAGACTCCCCCCACAGACCCCCCTCCTCTATTAGTACAGACTCCCCCCCACAGACCCCCCTCCTCTATTAGTACAGACTCCCCCCCCACAGACCCCCCTCCTCTATTAGTACAGAAACACCCCCCCCCTCAGGACAAACCCCACCCGGGCGTGCAGCCACGCCACCCGGGTGGAAAAGATCGTGACCGAGAGGAGGAAAATACATGACAGGCGCTGTACGTCGCGCGGCACGGACCGCCCCGCCCCCAATGACGTCACTGCACTGCAGAGAGAGCCGCTCCGATCTCCTCTGACAGGAGGATGGAGCGGGCGGGGACGGACTTGGGCAGGAAACACAGCGGCGGCGCAGAGAGCGGCCTGTGGGCACCAACAAGAAGAGGAGGAGGAAGGGGAGCACTCTGGCGCTTGAGCGCCCCCACCTCTGTGGCGCCTGGGTGAACTGCACCCCGTGCACCCGCCTAGGATCGCCCCTGGTTGGAGGGAGAAGAGGTGGAAGACAGGGAGAGAGCAAAACTAATAAGGTGGTGATCAGAGAGTGGGAGTGGATTGTTGGAAAGGTTGCACGGAGTGCACAAATAGGAGAAGACAAGTTCAAGGGTGTTGCTGTTGGAGTGGGTAGGAGCCTGTATCCATTGCTTCAGGTCAAGCGATGAGGTTAGACTGAGAAGTTTAGAAGTAATAGTAGTGTTAGTGTTAACAGGGATGTTGAAGTCCCCAAGAATAATTGTGGGGATTTCAGAAGAGAGAAAGTAGGGTAGCCAGGCAGAGAAGTCATCAAGAAAGGCTGATACTGGTCCAGGGGGCCAGTAGATGACAGCAATTCTTAGAGAAATGGGAGAGAATAGACGAATGCAATGTGCCTCCAAAGAGGAGAGTGTCAGAGAGGGAGGTGGGTGAAGTACCTGATAGGTGCTGCATGGGGCTAGAAGGATTCCCACTCCACCTCCCTTCCGTCCACTTGGTCTGGGGGAGTGAGTCCAGAGAAGGCCCCCATGGGAGAGGGAAGCAGGAGAAATAGTATCTGATTCATGAAGCCAGGTTTCAGTAATGGCAAGTAGGTTAAAGGAATTTGTGATAAAGAGGTTGTGAAGGGCGGTGAGTTTGTTGCAGACAGAACGTGCATTGCACAGGGCACAGGAAAAGGGGGGGCTGGTTTTGGAAAGAGGAATAGAGACCAAGTTCTGTGGCTTGCGGCTCCTGCCAGAGGGTGTAGGGGGATGGGAGCGTTGGGCAAAGACAGATGATGGTGGCCCAGGGATTGGGGATATGTCACCAGGGATTAGGAGAAGCAGGAGGGTAAGGGAGGTAATGTGGGAATGTGATTTATGTGAAGGGGCATGTCTCAGAGTACTGGAGGTTTTATCAGTATATGGATGTAGAATGAGCAAGAGTTGGTAGAAGCAGTAGTAGGGAGAGGACAGAAGGCAGGGTGATATGTATAAGACTGTAGGCTTATTGCGGGCGAGTCCGGGGTGTACCAAGATGGCCGCAATGGAACGTCACTAAGGTTGCATTTTCTGATGGGTAGCGGCTTTCTGATAGAACACCAGCAGCTAAATAGGGCTGGGGAGGAATCATCTGTTGCTAAGACACCAAGGGTGGCACAGGTAACAGCGCCCTAGCTAGCAAGGGCCTGAACATGCACCGAAGAAGGAATTTCTGTGGTATGGATGCTCCAGCCTCAATGCCAGCCCCCTCTATACAAGAGATTCATATACCTGTTCGAGACATGTACATGAATCTGTCACCCCTAGTAGCATTCGTTGTGCGAAGAAGTGATGGAATTCTAGAGTGTCCAAGACACTCTTTTTATTAAATTCCACTGGTAGTGTTTAGGAACCAGTCAGTCAATTATAGGAGCCAGAAGACAAATATGAGAAGGCCAGGGAACCTCTGGTCCCAATGTCATCAGCCAAAACATGTTTAACAGCCAACTGTCATTCCTAACCTGCAGAGAAATTGTTTGAAAACCACAGGTGGGTCTTGACCATCTCTAGGGCCTGTGTGCCGATGGGCTTTTTGTTTGGGAACGCCAGTCCAGAGTACCTCTGCTACCTCACTCCCAGTGACAGAATGAGGTCCCACCGAGCACCTGCGCAGACCTCATGTGTACTCTCGGCTAGCTCTTTTACTCTCCAATACTATGCCACTAGGCTGTGGGTCTCTGTAACGTGGGTACGGTTCTGAACTTGGGGTACCGACTGCTGGGAAGGGAGGCAACACACTGACCCCCTTCGTTACTGAAGGACACCTCACCCAAGCCAGATACCACGTTTATTAAAGTGGTTGTAAACTCTGTTACACCACATATAACAAGGCTTACCTGTAGGTACCGTGAATATCTCCTAAACTTGCACAGTTAAGGAGATATTCAGTATATGCGCTGCTGCGGACGTCATCGACGCATGCGCACTGAAGAAACGGGCCACTGGTGCCGTTCCTTCAGTAGCCGTGCTGTGCCTGTGACGTCATTGCGGCAATCAGAGCGCCGGAGCCGGGAACCCAGAAGTAACTCCGGTGGAAGATGTCGGCCGTATACTCGGAATGTCGATTCAGGGCATTGTTCTGAGGTAAGTATTTCATAATGAGCTAGTATGCAATACATACTAGCTCATTATGCCTTTGTCTTGCAGGGTTTGTTTTTTGTTTTTTCCAAGGTTTACAACCTCTTTAACTGTCTGCCGTGTACATTTGCACTAGTTTCCAGTTACCCAAAGCAACTGCATTCCTCTGCCGACTTGTCTTGCCGAGTTAACCTTTTGTAGTGGCTCCTTGCTTCATACCACATAGTGCTTTACAGGCCCTGTTCTTTTGACACGTCAAAATCTACCATGCACCCCTTATTGAAAGGAGACCTAAAATGTTAACCCCTTCCCCACCTGGGCAGAATAAATTACTAACATTCAACAAATCCCAACTTGTAGGCAACTTGGCAACATGCGGAGCTGTCAGTTCCCATGCAGCCGGTCAAGTGGGCAGGGATTTGAAATCCCCACTCTTCTCCCTCTTCCATGTGTTTTTGTCTTTGATTACCGAGTCCATATATGTATTATGATTTTAATGGATACATTTATATATACACATCCATGCCTTGCTTACCATAGAAATCATGTTTCGCATATTTTTCCCTATTAAGGCTTTCTGGTCATGAAGACGTATACCTGCCTAGGCCAGTTTAAAACTTTCCCCCCTGTTGATATTTTGCTATCTTTGCACGCAGTATTCTTGTTCTTGTTATGTTTCTACAGCTTCAATTTGTTGTTTCATATCACTTATACATATAGAGTACTTGCTTTTTTGCTCAGCAGCCACACCACTCAGAATCTAAGGACCTCTCTGCTGCACATCAGCCCTGCTGGGCTCGTTCCATCTTTCTGGCCTTGCTGGGCGTCCTTTTATTGAGCCCCGGTGATGGTGAGTGGTCCTGGCGCATGGGTTAACCCTGGCTGGATCTGGCTTTTTTAAAATTTGTATACCCTATGTATGCGATTTCCCATCGTCAACATGTAAGTCTGTTTTTGGACTTGGTTCCATAATAGACAAAGGCCATACTGTTCATGTCTTGATGAGCTGTATTTGTTTAAAATGTATCTATTTGCATTTTTAGTATGAATACTTTCATCCATTGATATACCCCTGAATAAGGAAGCCATTTCTGAAACGCGTTGGATGTGGAGCCTACACTCCATCTCTACCATGTGGTGTCCTAGGACCCCTTACAGCATCTAGCCACTGTGTCATGTTGATGTGCAATTGTATTAGCCACACTTTTCTTATCAATTATCTATTGTTTATTTTTTGAATTGTATATACTATAATAAATTTCTATTTTTATACATATCACGCATACTGTTTGTAGGTGATATATCACCACCAGGGCCTTTAAAATCCCACAAGGGGGAACCTTGCCCTCTGTATATTGTACACAGGGATGTTGGCCCACTCCTAGTCCTCTCTATCTCAACTCTTTTCTGTCTTCCATGTGCAGTGCCTCCGGGATGGACCAGAGTGATTCTGATTGGTCGGCTCCTGCACAGTGAATCGCTCTGCTGCATCCCAGAAGCACTGCTTAGAGTAGAAGGTAATGAGCGGGGATTTCAAATCCATGGACCGGTAGAACTGCTGCGTGGGTAATGACAGCTCAGCATCCCTGGAGGTAAGTACAACAGGACAAGGGGTTGTGGAGAGGAGGGTTGTACGGTCAGTGTTAGTTTGCCTTATGCTTTTTTCAGAAAAGGTGAACACTTTAATCATGACTATGGGGCGGTTAGTTCCACTTGGACATTGTGATGGAAGGAAGCTAGTTCAGGGGAAGGAGAGAAGATTGCATCCAAGAAGATCTGGGATTGCTGACCATCACCTGAGCTAACAAAGAAATCTTGGGCTTGCATGTAAGAGGAGAAAAGATTTAGCAGTGCCTGACATGATGCAACCTGCTGGGATTTGGCAGCAAGGAGACTTATTTACACTTTTGACCTTTAGGTCCAATATACACTATATGGTAACCGTGGAAGCTTAGAGGGGTGTGAGATGGCTTCTAGTGCTTTAAATTTGCGTGGCCTAAAAATGGGCATTCACGCTGTGGCTAAGAAAAATGTTTGCATGACAAGTAATTTTATTGTGCTCTACTAGCATTAAACGACCTCGCAGTGTTTCACCAAATCAATCAATGCACACTGTACTTACGGTCTGACATTTGGTCGTTGTGATGATACAGGATGAGAATAAGGAGAAAATGCACGATGGTTTTCTGAAATTGCAGAAGGGAACAAGAAGAAAGTAATGACTAACAGAAAACGCCTCTTACACGCTATCATAGGAAATACTAAAAATTATATGATTCCTACATTTTAAAAGTTCTTCACTTTTTCATTAGAAAATGAAATACTCTTTCCCTGGAAAATGGAATACTCTTCCCTTGGAAAAGGAAATATTTTTCCCACGGAACATGTAACGCTCTTCCTTTGGCAAATGGAATACTCTTCCCTTGGAAAATAGAATACTCTTTCCTTGGAAAATTGAATGTTCTTCATCTGGAAAATTGAATGTTCTTCATCTGGAAAATTGAATGTTCTTCATCTGGAAAATGGAATACTCTTGATGGAATACTCTTCCCTTGAAAAATTGAATGTTCTTCCCCTGGGAAATGGAATACTCTTTATGGAATATTCTTCCATTGGAAAATGGAATACTTTTCCCACAGAACATGCAATGCTCTTCCTTTGGAAAATGGAATACTCTTCCCTTGGAAAATGGAATGTTCTTCCCCCGGAAAATGGAATGCTCTTCCCTTGGAAAATGGAATACCCTTGCCCCAGAAAATAGAATGCTCTTTCCCTGGAAAATGGAATCCTCTTCCCCCAAAAAATTGAATGCTCTTTCCCTGGAAAATTGAATACTCTTCCCCTGGAAAATGGAATACTTTTCCCCCGGAAAATACAATGCTCTTTCCCCAGAAAATTAAATATTCTTCCCTTGGAAAATGGAATACTCTTTCCTTCAAAAATGGAATACTTATCCCCAGGAAAATGCCATGCTCTTCCCTTTGAAAATGGAATACTCTTGCCCCAGAAAACAAAATGCTCTTTCCCTGGAATATGGAATACTCTTCCATTGGAAAATGGAAAATTCTTCCACCAGAAAATGGAATACTTTTCCCCCCAAAAATGGAATACTCTTTCCCTGTAAAGTGGAGTACTCTTCCTCCGGAACATAGAACACTCTTCGCTTAGGAAATTGAATACTTTTTCAACTGGAAAATGGATGGCTCTTCCTCTGGAAAATGGAATGCTCTTCCCACGAAAAATGGAATAATCTTCCCCCCAATAAAATGGAATACTCTTCCCCTGAAAAATGGAATACTCTTCTTCTGGAACATAAAACACGCATTGCTTGGGAAATTGAATACTTTTTCACCTGGAAAATGGACAGCTCTTCCCCTGGAAAATGGACAGCTCTTCCGCTGGTAAATAAAATCATCTTTCCCCCTGGAAAAAAGAATATTCTTCCCCTTGGAAAATAGAATACTCACCCCCCCCCCCCCCTGGAAAATGAATAGCTGCGGCTGCCTCCAGCCTGTGATTGTTTTATATGGACTTAGCACAGATATTAGCACACACCTGTCATTCCAGACACAGGAATTTACAGATTCCTGACGCTGGAAATTTCCGGGTGTACTAATCACTCATCTGACTGTAGCCTTATGCAGGAATGACTACAGCATATATCTCTATGGCATCTCCCTTAAAGGGCCCCATGATTAGTTAGGACTGAAAATTTTCATCTAATCCTGCATTGTTCTGTCTAATTGTCCAAAGAATAAATGCAGTGCATGCAGATTTGTGGGGTATATCTTAGTTGACTGTTATCGCTATAATTTCTATATTGTGGACTTTCTTTTTCTCCCATAGTACCTTGTTAATTTCAGCAGGACATGCTGCCCCTCTGTACAATGTTAGTAAGCTGCACATTGTTCTATTTGGTCAAATTTACTTACCAGGACCAAAATCCAATAATGCACTTGAAGATGGCAACTGATTATATGACTGAGAAGATCTTATGCTATAATTAAAAAAAAGAAAACCATTTATTTATTCTAAAGCAGAAATCAAAAGGTATAGTCATCACAGGGTACTGATTCATTGCAAGGCAGAATTGTACTAGTAAAATCGACATTCCCAATTTCCCCTAGCAACTTCAATCAATGGTGCTAACATCCGATATATTGCATCGTTTCATAATACAGATGGGGCTGCTGTTCCTTTACTCACATCTTTATTACGCTACACATAAAAGCTACAATCAATGGACACAGGACTAAAAGTTCATTGCATAGTACTCATAAATACTGGAGATGGTAAAGCATAGGGAGGTGAGGGAGGTAGCAGCAGACAATGTGGAACGTATACACCAATCAGTCATAACATTATGACCACGGACCAGTAAAGTGAATAATACTGATTATCTCGTGACAATAGCACCTGAAAGTGGGTGGGATATATTAGGCAGCAAGCGAAAATGTTGTCCCTGAAGTTGTTGTGTTGAAAGCAGAAATCATGGGCAAGTGTAAGGATTTAACTACTTAAAGCGGAGTTCCATCCAAAAATGGAACTTCCGCTTTAAGGGAGGTGACTCCCTGACATGCCACATTTGGCATGTCATTTTTTTGGGGGGGGCGGTACCCTCCTTTCCGAGGGTCCCAGCTCCCACTTCCTCCAGGCTCACCGCAGCACCAGAAGGGAGACCACCTCTCCCCCCTCCTTGCGCATGCGCAGTGGGTGCCTGGCTGTGAAGTCACAGCTGGGCGCCCACAGTTACAATGCCGGTGCCGCAGAAAGGAGGGGGAGACGAGCGGGGCTTCATACGCCCGCATCGCTGGACCCTGGGACAGGTGAGTGTCCGATTATTAAAAGGCAGCAGCTGCAGTATTTGTAGCTGCTTACTTTTATTTTTTACTTTTTTTAAGCAGAACTCCGCTTTAAGGACCAAGCCTCTTTTTGACACTTGTTGTTTACAAGTTAAAATCTGTCTTGTTTTTTTTTTTTGCTAGAAAATTACTTAGAAACCCCAAATATTCTATATTTTTTTTAGACACCCTAGATAATAAAATGGCGGTCGTTGCAATACTTTATGTCACACTGTATTTGCGCAGCGGTCTTACAAGCGCAATTTTTTTTGAAAAAATACACATTTTTGACTTAAAAAAATATGACAAAAGTAAAGTTAGCCCAATTTTTTTTAATATTGTGAAAGATAATTTTACGCCGAGTAAATTGATACCCTTGATACTCATGCTTCAAAATTGCGACAAACTTTGACCCTTAAAAATCTCCATAGGTGATGTTTAAAAATTTCTACAGGTTTCATGTTTAGAGTTACAGAGAAGGTCTAGTGCTAGAATCATTGCTTTCGCTCTAACGATTGTGGCGATACCTCACATGTGTAGTTTGAACACCGTTTTCATATGCGGGTGCGACTTACGTATGCGTTCGCTTCTGCACGCGAGCTTGGCGGGACAGGGCGCATTAAAAATGCTTTTTTTCTTATTTATTTTACTTTTTGATTTTGATTTTTACACTATCCTTTTTTTTTTTTTTTTTTTTTTAAAGACCTCAGATCTCACATTTACACTAATTTGCAAAAAAATAAATTCCCCTTTAAGACCATTGGGCGGAAGTGACATTTGACGTCGCTTCCGCGATTCAATGTTATGGAGCCAAGCGGGGGCCATCTTTTCCTCACTCGGCTCCATGTCTCTCAGAGGAAAGGACCCGATCGTCTCCGCCACTACTGATGGCTCAAGAACGTGTCGGGAGGAGGGGGCCTCTCCCGCCCTCGATAAAAGTGATCTTGCGGCGAATCCGCCGCTAAGACCACTTTTATCTGAAAGCCAGCCGCTCGCTGTTGTTGAAAATACATACAGTAAAGCTAGCTGCCATAACAACAGCATTTAGTGTCAAAGTACTGATGTACAATGACGGTTATTTACGCTATGTGGTTAGGCAACTTTGACAAGGGCCAAATTGTAATGTCTAGATGACTGGGTCAGAGCAACTCTAAAAATGCAGCTCTTGAGGGATATTCCCAGTCTGCAGTGGTCAGGACTGACCAAAAGTGGTCCAAGGAATGAAAACTGACTGGTGACAGGGTTATGGGCGGCCAAGGCTCATTGAGGCAAATGGGGGTGAAGGCTGGCCCGTGTAGTCTGATCCAATAGGACAGTGGTTCTCAACTCTGGTCCTCAGGACCCACCAACAGGCCAGGTTTGCAAGATAACTGAAATGCATCACAGGTGATATCATTCGCTGCTCAGTGATTGCAGTATTCTAGTCTACATCTTCCCAAAGTAATACATAAAACCTGGCCTGTTAGTGGGTCCTGAGGACAGGAGTTGAGAACCACCGCAATAGGAGAACTACCGGCGCTCAAATTACTGAAAAAGTGAATGCTGGTTCTGATAAAAAGGTGTCAAAACACACAGAGCATCGCAGGTTGTTGTGTGTGGGGCTGTGTAGTTGCAGGACTGGTCAGGGTGTACATGCTGACCCGTGTCTACAGCCAAAATTGCCTACAATGGGCACATGCAGCATCAGCACTGGACTACAGAGCAATGGAAGAAGGTGGTCTGATAAAATACGTTTTCTTTTACATCATGTGGATGGTTGGATTCTTGTACGTCGCTTACCTGGGGAAGAGATGGCACCAAGATGCACTACGGGAAGAAGACAAGCCGGTGGAGGCAGATACCACAGCATTCCTTCAGTCTTGGTTCACACTGGTGTGATGTGGGAAACCCTCTGAATCCAGTACGGGTTCCCGCATGGCACCTGAATCGCCGGTGGTTTACACTGCCCTCTGCGAACCGCTGCGAGTGTCAATACTAAGTTAATGACACCCCCAGATCAGTTCGCCTTTCCTGAGAACGATCGGCCGGTCCCCGCGGACCCGCTGATTGGCCTCCGCTATGTCCAATCACAGTGGGAGCGCGTCGCTGGCGGCACGCACGTGTGCACTCAAGACCCTGTGCATGAAATCACGTACAGGTGCGTTATTTCACGCAGGAGGGTCGCCCTGTCGCAGTATATATGCGCGGGGTGGTCCTTAACAAGTTAAAAAGCGTTAGCTGGAGTTCAGCTTTAATTTATTAGCCAAGTCCATCTAACACTCCCCTCCTCCCAGACTGACAATGCTGCTGTCCGAAGGTGTCTCCGGTACCCCTCCATCCAGAGTGGAGA
Source organism: Aquarana catesbeiana (assembly GCF_042186555.1). Lineage (NCBI taxonomy): Eukaryota > Metazoa > Chordata > Amphibia > Anura > Ranidae > Aquarana > Aquarana catesbeiana. The sequence continues at coordinate 21,543,904 of NC_133326.1, forward strand.
CACCAAAGTGTTAATGGCCGGTTCACCAGTTGAAAATTAAGGGAAAAAAATCCTAAAAAAAATAAAAGCAGCCACCACATTTTAGGATTGATAAGCGATTCCATTTTTGTTTTTGGGTTTAATAATGATTTAGGAATACATACTTGAATTTTTTTTCTAATATCACTTTAAAATATACTTAAACTTTAAAAATAAAATGTAACCATGCACAGAACTTTAGTTCTTGAGAGTAGCAGGTTAAAATAATTACCTTTGTAATTCTTGGGTCAATTCTTTCACTGTCTCTTCCAACTTTGCTTTCTAAAAATGTTTACAGATTTACACATTAAACTGAATATAAATTGTACATTAAATTGGGTGTGTTGCTTTGTCCTACAAAGAAAAACTCTCTATGAATAGAGGAGGTGGACCTTTAATTCATCTACCCATCCTCCATTCATAGATCGCATTTCATACATGGAAACTATAGTACAGCTTCTACAAATAGAGGAAATGGACGTAAAGTGTCGGTACTCTTGATGAGTGCACATGACAGGTCCTTAGGCTCTATTAACCCCTATGGCACTCGATTATTACAGCAGTGGGGGTAGGGGGGACCAAAGGATGTAAGAATTCAACTAAATTTGCAGCCAACATTTTTTTGACTAAACTTGCCGCGTACACACGAGCGGACTTTCCGGCATACTTGGTCCGGCGTACCGGAGTCCGTCGGACAATTCGATCGTGTGTGGGCTCCAGCGGACTTTTTTTTCTAAAAAGTTTGACGGACTTAGGTTTGAAACATGTTTCAAATCTATCCGACGGACTCGAGTCTGGTCGAAAAGTCCGCTCGTCTGTATGCTAGTCCGACAAAAACTGACTCTAGGGCAGCTATTGGCTACTGGCTATCAACTTCCTTGTTTTAGTCCGGTGGTACGGCATCACGTACGAATCCGTCGGACTTTGGTTGATCGTCTGTAGACAAGTCCATTCATTCGGAAAGTCCGTCGTAAAGTCCGTCGAAAAGTATGCCGTAAAGTCCGGGCGTGTGTACGCGGCATAAGCCTCGTACACACAATCAGATTTTCGGACGACCGTTCATCCGTTTTTTTGTTGCATGCTAGTCTCACGCTAGTGAGGAGTGAAGAGGTTACTCACAATACGAAAATCCTCGTACGACAGAATACAACTTCAGAAGTGACGTAATGTGTTGAATAGTTTTGTATGTATTTTTTAGTTTGTGAGCATGCGTAGTCTTGCTCTTACGTTTTTTTTCGGACGAAAACTGTACTGATTAAACGAAAATCGGACGTTGTGTTCACATCCGCCAAAAATGTTACAGTCTGTATATTCAACTTTTGTCATACGAAAAAAAGTCAGAATCGGCTGTCAAAAGCACCATACTAACGATCCGAAAATCAGCAGATTGTTTGTTGGAGCAACTTTTACTTCCCATTTTCTTATGGTGTGTACGGGGCTTTAGGCTTTAAAGTGTTACTAAACACAGGCCCCTGTCTTTACTATATCTGGTCACCCACAGTACACAGAACATGGAAATGCAATTATTTTAGCACTGCTGAATACCTTTTCTCATCAGCAGTATATAGCAGTCTTGTGACTTCTATCAGTGCTTGGTTAAAGCTTGTAGGAGGAGTTTTCATTCTAGTCTCACTGTTCTATAAGGCGGCAGGACCCCTGACCCTCTGTCTGGACAGTGCTGATTGGCCCTGTGCTGATCACATGCACCCTCCCAAGAAAAAAAAAAACTCTCTAGCAATATACACTAAACTGAGCATGTGCAGAGTGCCTCCAAGGCTCTGTTCTATCAGGAGATGGATTGCAGACTGTGGAAGAAGGGGAGGATCAGTGAAGACAGTATCAAACAGTCTTTTTACACAATGCAGAGGATTAACCCCTTATGTTCCACAGTGAGTATAACAAGCATGCTTTATTGCATATACAGACTGATTTTACTGTTGTGGGTTTAGTAGCACTTTAAGACTAAATAAAAATTGCAAATCCTTGGTAAATTCCATTGGTAGATCAAAGTTTACCTCTCAATTAAGGAAAGTTTGCATCACACAGTGCTTTAAAAAGTCTATTTATGTAACTCACCAGGGAATATCTGGCTAGATGTTTTGCAATGAAAAAGGAAGACAGCAATTCCTCATGAACAGGCTGGCCAAGGTTGTATGCACCAGATGGTGGGCTATGGTAGAGTATTACCTGTTGTGTCCACTTTTAAAACCTCAAGGATTTCTCAAAATGACTCCACACTCTTGCTACAATGCTAATCTTATATTGTCCTATCTGTATGTGGATATTGTCTGCATTACTATATCTGTACTTAGAAACTTCAGCTTGTTTGTAAGAAAAAAAAAAAGAAAAATAGGTCAAAAGCTACAAATATGGTAGCGGCCAACTTTTAAGAAACAGATACTTATCAGCCCATGTGTCAGGATCTAGATCTGAACCCGGGATGTGGCTGTCTGGCTGTGGCTCTATTCACTGTGCCACCTGAATTGCCGGACAGCTCCCAGTCTGGTCCCTTGGTGATTCTTGCTTTCTACTTTGACTCTGTTGAACCTTGAGCTTTTTGCTTCTCCCATGAATTTCCTGTTTAGGCAATGTCTTTGCACGTCCTGTTTGCCAGATTATTGTGCTCTCTGCAGCCTATATCTTACTCCTGGTGTTTCTTGCTGCTGTCCTTATCTTCCCTTACCAACCCTTGGCTTGTTCATTGACTACTCTTCCGCCTAATTCCAGCCAGCTACTACTCATTTCTAGCCTTGCTCATTCATCGACTACATTTCCACCTGTCCCAAGCCAGCTACTACTCGTTACGAACCTTTTGGCTTCTTAGATTACTAGGCTTCCACCTAATTCAAGCCAACTAATACTTGTTACTGACCTCGGCTTGTTGAACAGCTACACTTCCACCCTATCCAAGCCAGCTACTACTCATTACCAACCTTGGCTTGTTCATCAACTGTGCTTCCACCTGATTTAAGCCAGCTAATACTCGTTATTGACTTTGGCTTATTCATCGACTATGCTTCCGCCTGTTCCCAGCCAGCTACTACTCACTACAGACCTTTTGGTTTGTTCATCGACTACGCTTCTTGCTTGTTCTCTACCTGCTACCAGACCTTTGCTTGCTATCTTCCTGGTGAGGCTATCCAGAGGTCCTTGATCTGGCGTTAGCATGCAACAAAACCCGTCTCCACCATCAGGAGCTCTGGTGAAGACCAGCGAGTACGTTAACCTCGTGCCTTGGGTGAAACCACATGTTCCATCTTCTAGAGGGATCTGCTTCTGCATTTATCCAGCTGATTACTGCGTGAACCTTTAATGCTATAGCCACTGGCCTCCAAGCCTGATTCCAGACCATGACACCATGGAGTCTAGCCATGTCCTTCTCCCCAGTTGATTCTTTGATGGGCATTGGTAAACCGGCACTACTAGCTTGAATATGGGAGCAGGCTGTCACTTTCTGATGTCCCACAGCTGGTTCCCCACTGCACATATGTGAGGCACGACAGTGCAGTAAGAGTGGTCCTGCTGCCACTTACAGGCGGGAAGGGGCAAGTCAAACGGACATCATCCTCGCCAAGGCAAGGATTGAGGAAGTAGGAGCAGGTACCTGTCAAAAAAAGTTACCAGCTCCCTGGAAAGAAAAATAGGCTGCAAATGTGTTCGAGCCTGGGGGAAGAAAGAGGATGAGCTTTTGCTGGGTGAGGGTCAGCTTTACTAAAGAAAATCACTAGTGAATTAACTAGCAAACAATTATGGGGCACATTATAATGGACCTAAATGTACTTTGTTCATTTGCTTTGCTCTTTGTTTCTATAACACAGAAAATTTTACCCAATTTCTCCAAAAATATTGATACAAAAGGGAGAAAACAAGATGACAACATTTTTAGTCTAGAAGCATATAACAAAAATGGTAAAGGGTGGGACCAATACATTTACATTTCCATGTTATCAGGGCTTTTTTTTTTCAGCTGAAACTTGCCGGAACTCCGTTCTGCTACCCCCATCTCTGGCCTTCTGCTCCTCGCTCACCACTGTCACTTTTAAAACACAAACTTGGCCTTTATATTTACCAGTGACAGCTTGTCTCCCAGCAGCTCCCACTGAGTAGAGGGGGGGCGACAAGGAAAATGGAGGTGCCCTGGGTACAGTACCGTCACAGGCGGGATGATCCCGCTGCAGAGAGGCAGCGCCGTCTACAGTTTGCGAGGAGTTGGTAGAGCTGGCTGGGTGGTACAGATTAATACACTAGCAATGGTAAGATATGTGGAGGATGGTGGAGCTTTTAAGGGGTGGGGGGAAAAAAATGAGGGCAGTGGGGAAAGGAGTGTGTACAGAGGTCAGAGCTGAGGAGAGGTAGATGGGGGATGTGGATGTAGAGGGAAGGAGTGGTGGAAGAGAGCTAAACTCTACTGTCTGTATATAATGCACCCCTGAACCCTGCACTCTGTATGTAACACACCCATAGGTGTGCGCAGCCTATTGCATTAGGGTGTGCACCCAAAAGCTAAAACACATATGTGTGTGTGCATGTGTATATACTGTATACTGACAGTGTAAATAGAGCAATGGACGTTGTCAGTAGGGCAGTGGACAGTGTCAGTAGTTTTTATTTTTATTATTTTTTACAATTTTATTTCTTTGAATGTTTTCTTTTACAAATTTTTTAGGAGCCCCGTTAGGGGGCTTTGGTCAAATATCAGGGGTCTAAACAGGGTGAATATGCATCACATGGGGTGATTAGGGTGTACCCAGGCCCACCTGGAACACCCTGTGCGCACGCCTATGAACACACCCCTGAACTCTGCACTATGTACATAGTGCACATGTGAACTCTGCACTCTGTATGAACTCTGTATGTAGAGCAATCCTAAACTCTGCACTCTGTATGTAGCGCACTCCTAAACTCTGAACTCTGTACATAGTGCACTCCTAAACTCAGAACTCTGCACTCTGTACGTAGCGCACTCCTGAACTCTGTACGTAGCGCACTCCTGAACTCTGTATGTAGAGCACTCATGAAGTCTGTACGTAGCGCACTCCTGAACTCTGTATGTAGCGCACTCCTGAACTCTGCACTTTGTACGTAGCGCACTCCTGAACTCTGCACTCTGTACATAGCGCACTTCTAAACTCTGCACTCTGTACATAGCGCACTCCTGAACTCTGCACACTGTATATAGCACAAGCCTGAATCCTGCACTCTTTACAGAATGCACTCCTGGTATTTAATGCCCCTTTAAGACCCTCCCTCTGTTCAATTAGGCCACACCCACCATTTGATGCTGGTCATGCAGGAAGGGGGGCGGGGGGCGCATGGTTGAGTTTCTGCACCTAATCTCTGAGAAAAAAAGCTCTGCATGTTACAAAGCAAAATGGTGGGCAATAGACAGACATCTGAATAAACTTTTTATAACAGCTCTCCTTTATAAGCACCCCCACTGACTGGTATTGTTTTTAGCATTTAGCGAATGAGTAGTTACTTGAAAAATTGCCTTTACAGAAGTCTAAAATATAATAATTAAGTTTGTTTAATATTTCCTTGCTAGAGACAGCAAGCACCCTAACATTGTCTGTTAGACAGCCTGTGCTGGGACTTACCTTTCCTTTGTAATGTGCTAGCAACCTGCGTCTATGGCTATCCTGAAACTCTAATACCTGCAAATTAATATTTATGTTACAAACTGAAAAAAATATTACAAGGATTCCCCTGGCCAAGGCCCTGTCATACAGAGATGAAATTCCAGCATCCCCATGTCATACTTTTTTTTATTATTTTTCATAGATTTAAAGGAGAAGTTTAGGGTTATTAAAAAAAACAAACATACATACTCACGTCAGCAATCATGTGACTGGTCTGCTCGGACTGGAGATTAGTGGTCACTAGAGAGCCATGCAGAAGAGGGGGGGGGGGGCACAGTTGGCTCCACCAGGCGGGGGGAGAGCCAGCTGTCAATCAGGCAGCTGGGTGGATCCCCACAATTTGGCTGGGATTCTTCCATAGCCTGGAACCTCTGTGACATCAGGTGAGAGCAAGCCATCCATTGTGTGCCATTTAGAATGCATGACACCCTGTCAGGGCTGGACCCAGCCTTTCCTTCTCTTTGCTGGTCGCTCAGCTGTCAGCTAATTGCCAGCTCCTATCTCTCCACAGTGACTCACCTGTTGATGATATCCTGCTCGTCGGTCCTGCCTACTCAAGCCGTCCAGTCCAGATGCTCTCTTCCTTCACCTTGGTCACATCTCTAGAGACGCTCGCCTGTGTTCCTATTAAAGACTTGCTTGGCTGACATTCCTTCTGGCTCCCTGACGTTTTGGCTTGTCTGACTACCCAATCCGGTTACTGCACTCTGGCTTGTTTTGACTACGTTTACTCTGTGTACCCTATTATTATTATTATTAATAATAAAAATTATTATTATTATTCTTATTAATAAACAAGCGTGATTTAACTTTACTTCTGTCTCAGTCTGATTCATGGTTTCTGACACACCCATCTTACAGCACACTTAACGTGCATTGCAGTATTACATATGTTACTGCAGACACATGGTGTGAACTGGCCCTTCAACAGATTTTCTCCTACTCACTTTCCTGGGGACAACCTTTTACCAGAGAGGGAATAAAGGAAGCCCTGGAACAGCAATACAGACAGAGGTAAAAATGCTTTTTTTAAAGCCCAACTCCGAGCAAATAAAAAAAAAAAAAAATTCTTTTATGTGGGGCTGTAAAGGTTTAATAGTACCCTAGTTAACCTATAATGGTTAATAACTACCTGATCCTCTGCTCCCCCAGCATGCAGCGCACTCCCATGATCCAGCGGGGGACTTCAGCATCCTCATATACAGTGCAGGGCTTTGGACCCTGCCCTGGTCTTGATGACATTAGGATCCTTAACCGATGGAGTGTGAGAGTGCAGATGCTGTGGGACCAGGAGGATCGGGTAAGTATATCTGCTTTTAGGCCCATTTCACATGGACCCCTGCTCAGCAGGGATCAGTAGACAGATTAGGCATCTCTTGAGAGAGTCTGTTCCACATTTTCACAGTAGGAACTGTGAAAATTTTGAATAGACTGACTCCTTTCAGAGGTGGTTCTGGCCAGCTCAGTAGATTGCTTTAAAAAAGGCCTGGATTCTTTCCTAATTGCACATAAATATAACTGTTTACTGACATTTATAGATAAAGTTGATCCAGGGAATATCTGATTGCCTCTCGGGGGATCAGGAAGGAATGTTTTCCCCTGCTAGGGCAAATTGGATCATGCTTTGCTGGGGTTTTCACCTTCCTCTGGATCAACTGTGGGTATAGGATTGTGTATAAAGGATTGTATGATATATAATTTTTTTTCCCTTTTATTGGATGAACTACCGGGTCAGCCTAAAAAAACTGACAGGGGGACCTGATTGGTCCACCCGTTTGAAAGGGGCCTTATTGTTTTCCTAAGCATTAACAAGCAATTAAACTCTGCAGTGCGGGTACAGTTCCACTGCCAGCGATACTTTTTTATTTGCCTGGACTTGGGCTTTATGTTAAAGCGGAGTTCCACCCAAAAGTGGAACTTCCGCTTAATTGCTTCCCCCCCTCCGGTGTCACACTTGGCACATTTCAGGGGGGAACGGGGGCCCGTTTTTGACAGGTCCCCTTCCCCACTTCCGGGAAACCGGCCCATGGCCCAATCTCCTGGAATGTTCCCTCCTCCTTCCTCCGCATGCGCAATGGGGAACCGTCCGCGAAGCCGAAAGGCTTCACTTCCGGGTTCCCTTACATGGAATGGCGGCGGCTGCACCTGACAGTCGATCCGAAGATCGGCTGGGGTGCAGACATCGCAGGCTTCCTGGACAGGAAAGTGTCCATATAGTAAAAGTCAGCAGCTGCAGTATTTGTAGCTTTTGACTTTTAATTTTGTTTCCACCAAAGGCGGAGCTCCGCTTTAAGAAAGGGAATTCTAGAGCCCCTTCCAGCTTTTAATTGTCTGTCTCCCTGTTGAAGATTTTCCTTCACTTTCTGTCTGGTAAAAGAAAGAACAGAAAGTGAGGGGAAATCTCTCTAACAGAGCCTCGGATAGCAGTAAATCCAGACAGGGGTTCTAACCTTTCCCCAGTCTATCCAAAATGAAAAAAAACAAAAAAACTAAAAAGATTTTGATTAGATATGCTTTAGGCCTGCATTCCAGTGATTTCAGATACCAAGATTATGTATATTTAAATAACTGATATGAACAGATTTGTGAAAGCCAACTTACCTGTGTGAACTCCTTAGAGTAGTTGCTGCAAAGCACCTTAATGTCCATAAAAAGCATTTTGATATCCGGGTTTGTCTGTGAAGGTGGAAACAGGCATCATGCCCATTCTGTTATATTTTTATAGAGGATGCAGCAGCACATTAACCAAGCTTCCAAAACTAAATCCAAGGCCAGTTTTTCTCAACCCTTATTTCGCACATCGTCGTGCCTTTGGATGGTGCAGGCGCTAATCCGGGGGGGAGACTGGAAGGTAGGAGACATGTGAAGGATGGGGGCAGTGGGTGCTGAGGACTCTGATGTTAAAAGGGGGTAGACTGAGGACTTTGATGTGAAAGGGGGGACTGAGAACTTTAATGTGAAAGAGATGGGGAGGGACTGACTGACAACATTCATGTGAAGGGGTAAGGGGAGGGGGAGCTCAGAACTTTTATGTGAAAGGGAGTGGACTGAGGATTTTAATGTGATAGGTGGAGGACTGAGAACTCTAATGTGATAGGTGGAGGACTGAGAACTCTAATGTGATAGGTGGGGGACTGAGAACTCTAATGTGATAGGTGGGGGACTGAGAACTCTAATGTGATAGGTGGAGGACTGAGAACTCTAATGTGATAGGTGGGGGACTGAGAACTCTAATGTGAAAGGTGGAGGACTGAGAACTGTAATGTGATAGGTGGGGGACTGAGAACTCTAATGTGAAAGGTGGAGGACTGAGAACGGGGGGGGGGGGGGATAGGGGGGATTTGGTTCTGAGAACTCTGATGTGAAAGGGGAGGGTGCCCGAGAATATTTATGTGAAAGGGTAAGGGGGACTGAGAACATTAATATAAAAGGGAGTGGGCTGAGTACTCTGGTGTGAAAAGGGGGGTGACTAAGGACTCTAATGTGAAGGAGGGGGCCCCCATTTTAGACCATTTGAGAAACACTGCTCTAGACAACAAATTAGTGATTTCCATTCTATATATGTCTACATGCAGAAAAGGCTAAACAATTACAGCCTGCTCTCCGATAATATCTAATGGTTTATCAATAAAGGATAATATAGTACTAAATAAAATGCCCTTAGCTTTAAATAAATGCAATCCAGGGAATTGTCTAAACTTCCTGCACCATTACAATGGCGCAGGAAACTGTAATGCCGCGTACACACGGTCGGACTTTCTGGCATACTTAGTCCGGCACACTTTCGGACGGACTTTGTCCGCCAGGTGCGCCGGACTTTAAAACGGACGGACTTGCCCACACACGACCGGACTTTCCGGCGGGCTAAGTCCGGCCCGTCTTTCCGACGGACTTTCGCCGGAGTTACGGCGGACTTTCAGAATGAACAGACTTGCCCACACACGGACAAGTCCGTTCATTTTGACCGTGACTCAGGTGCGAAGGGACTAGAAAAGGAAGTCAATCTTGACGCTTTTATCGGCGAGATTGACACCTTGCGAGCCCCGTCGCGGTGCATACCAGGCCCTTAGGTCTGGTATAGATTATAAAGGGAAACCCCCTACGCCGAAAAAACGGCGTGGGGTCCCCCCTAATATCCATACCAGACCCCGATCCGAGCACGCAGCCCGGCCGGTCAGGACGAGCGAGCGCCTCCCCCCCTCCTGAACCGTACCAGGCCGCATGCCCTCAACATAGGGGGGGTGGGTGCTTTGGGGGAGGGGGGCGCCCTGCGGGCCCCCCCCACCCCAAAGCACCTTGTCCCCATGTTGATGAGGACAAGGGCCTCTTCCCGACAACCCTGGCCTGACCTCTGCTGGCAAGAGAGCTACCTGAAGACAGCGGAGGAGCCGGCCGAAGAACTGGAACACCGGGAAAAGAGAGCGGAGAAGAACCAACCGGACGCCGGGAGAAGATGAACCGGAGGGACCCCCGAAGCCGGAAGAAGACCCCCCGGAGCTGTTTAATAAATTATTTTAAAAACCTGTGTAGTATGTTTTATTATTGACACTTTTTCCCTAGGTGAATGGGTAGGGGTACCATGTACCCCATACTCATTCACATAGGGTGGGGGGCCGGGATCTGGGGGCCCTCTTATAGGGGGCTCCCGGATTCCGATAAGCCCCCCGCCCGCAGACTCCGACAACCAACGGCCAGGGTTGTCGGGAAGAGGCCCTTGTCCTCATCAACATGGGGACAAGGTGCTTTGGGCTGCGGGCCCCCCCTCCCCCAAAGCACCCACCCCCCATGTTGAGGGCATGCGGCCTGGTACGGTTCAGGAGGGGGGGGTGCTCGCTCGTCCCCACCCCCTTTCCTGACCGGCCGGGCTGCGTGCTCAGATCGGGGTCTGGTATGGATTTTAGGGGGGACCCCACGCCGTTTTTTCGGCGTAGGGGGTTTCCCTTTATAATCCATACCAGACCTAAGGGCCTGGTATGCACTGCGCTCGCCGCAATAGGAAAATTTGTTTTTTCTATTGCAGCGAGCGCGAAATGCAATACCCTGCCCTCGCGTCGTATCTGGTCCGTTGGACCAGCATACACACGAGCGGGCTTTCCGCCAGAAACTGAGTCCGACGGAAAGATTTAAAACTTTTTTCAAGTTCGCCGGAGGCTACACACGGGCGGATTGTCCGGCAGACTCTGGTCCGCCGGACCAAGTATGCCGGAAAGTCAGACCGTGTGTACGCGGCATAAGAAGTGGCGTGCACCACATTTACAGAGCAGATAGATCTATCTGTGGCACCTGCGCCAGTTTATATTTTAGAGGGAAACGGAAAGTAGCTCAGGTCTGCACCTCATTAAGAGAGGGAATATGGCAGTTTTCTATATAGAAATCTGCCACAGATTCCCACCAGGTGCGACCCTGTTGTACGGAATGAATGTAAGCTGTCAGCAGAACAAATGCACAGTAAAATCAATGTTTTCCAATAACCCCAATTCACACCTTTACGTTCAGTTGCAGTGCTTTCATAAAGTACAGCAGCATGTATTTTTTTGCACTAGAATGTAAACGGATCAGAAAACACATTAACACATAAATGCTAGTATACTCCTTTAACCACTTGACCCTCAGGCCTATTCTGAAACTTCTCATATAGTGTAAAAATCTGCTGTTTTCTTGCTAGAAAATTACTTAGAACCCCCCCCCCCCTTAAACACTATATATTTTTTTCAAGCAGAGGCACTAGAGAATAAAATGGTGGGTGTTGCAATTTTTTACGTTACACGGTTGTTGCTCAGAGGTTCTTCAAACGCTGTTTTTTTGGAACAAATACACTTTCGTGAATTTTAATGCACAAAAACACAATATAACACATACTGGTTTGGCAAAATATAAAAGATGATGTTATGCCGAGTGAATAAATATCTAACATGAACTAAACAGCGCTTGCCCCACCCCACGTCTATCTAATGAAAGCTATGTGCTTATTCAATAAATACACTGGTGAATATCAAAATGACAGTCGTGACTGAGTAGCAAACTATAAGTTAATAACTCTAATGTTACATAAATATCTAATAATAGTGACTTGATTTAAATGGTAAAGTGACTCGTGATGATGAGTGCAAATACAGCAAGACAAAGTACTTGGTGCTCCGTGCTCCAAAGGTGACTGTAATTCCACCACTATGTGGTTCCGCACTCACCAGATGGGTTGGACTCCTCTGCCGTATGGCAAGAAGAGTCACCTGTGCTTTAGGTCTCTTGAGGGAGAACCTATCCCTCTACGATTATCTCTGGACCCTTCCGCTGTATCGGTTGGCCTCCTATGGTGGCGCTCAAAATCCAGGTTGTGCAGGCATGGAATTTACAAAAACCTTTATTCAGCTTAGGCATCTTATAGTAAAAGCTCCTTTAAAAGGTGTGTACAGCTTTAGTAAAAATCTCTGGTAAAAACGTCCTCATGCAGCTATCGGTATTTGTTGAATAGCGCTGTGTGCAGACCAGCATGTGTTCCAACGTCCCTGCAGGATGTGACGTATCGGGACTTCAGGCTTGACGCGTTTCATCATTAAAGTGCGACATTATCAAAAGCTTTGGGACGTGCCTCTTCCCCTGACTTCTCTGTCAAGAGCAATGGCACAACCATCTACCCATCCCCACATGCCAGTGTGCTAGGTGTTATCCTGGATTCTGAACTCTCCTTTTGGCCACACATCCAATCACTTTCCAAAGCTTGCCGCCTCAACCTCTGCAACATCTCCAAACTATGTCCCTTCCTAACCAATGAAACTACAAAGCTCCCGATTCACTCCCTGGTTATCTCTTGCCTCGATTACTGCAACTTCCTCCTCATTGGCTTACTTTTAAATAGCCTTCAGTCCATCATTAATGCTGCTGCTAGACTTATCAACCTTACAAACCGCTCAGTGTCTGCTACCCCTCTCTGCCAATCCCTCCATTGGCTGCCACCCACCCAACAACTTAAATTCAAAATACTAACAATAACTTACAAAGCCATCCACCACTCTGCCCCCAGCTACATCACTAGCCTAGTCTCAAAATACCAACCTACTCCTATTCTTTGTTCCTCCCAAGACCTCCTGCTCTCTAGCACCCTCGTCACCACCTCCCATGCTCACCTCCAGGACTTCTCCCGAGCCTCTCCCATCCTCTAGAATTCCCTACCCCAATCTGTCAGACTGTCTCCAAATCTATTCACTTTTAGGCAATCCCTGAAAACGTTTCTCTTCAGAGAAGCCTACCCTGCCTCCACCTAACAACTGTACTTTCATTTTCTTCATTAGATCATCCCCCACAGTTTTTACCCTTTTGTATCGCTTGACCCTCCCTCCTAGATTGGAAGCTCTAACAAGCAGGGCCCTCTGATCCCTCCTGTATTGAATTGTATTGTAACTGTACTGTCTGCCCTAATGTTGTAAAGCGCTGCGTAAACTGTTGGTGCTATATAAATCCTGTATAACAATAAATAATAATAATAATTGATGAAATCTCATCGCTTCTGGTTTCTGACGTTACACAGTGGGAGGAACAACATCAGTTCCTCTCACTGTGTCCCAGGAACAGGATGCCGCTGGTCGCATAGGAGAGCCTGGCAAAACGCGGCGGGAGGGAGGTGGGACCCCTTTCTGCCACCTGTAAAAGTAATCCAATGGCTTCTTGCAGTTGCAGCGATGACCAAGATATCGCCCTTCCAATCCAGCAACGTACTGGTACAATGCTGATTGGCAAGTGGTTAAAGAAGAACTCCACTCTTACTATCAAAAATAATCTTTTTAAATGCTAAAAATGGTCCCTGTGTAAAGGCAAAAAAAAAAACATACATACTAGACAATGGAATCCAGCATTGTTTTGCTTGTAGGGAAAGTTCTCCCTTTGCGTCTCATCTCTAGCGCTGCCACCTTGAATTAATTTCCACTTTTCCAGCGCATGTGTAGCAGACACACCAAAGGGATCTATGCCAGGTCTACGGGACCTGGCAGACTCCCGTTATGTGTCTGCACATGTGATGGACCCCTAGCACATGTGTAGATACACCACTGGCAGACATCCATGCAGTTTCTGCACATGCACGAGAGCCCACAAGCTTCCTCCTGGGATCAGCAATGTAGAAATCCCAGGACCTAGACTTTAAGGGGAAAACATTTTGTTTGCAATTCTGTTATAGGAAAGGGGGAGGAGGCAGAAGAGAGCAACATAAAAAAAAGGGTGAAGGGTTTAAAAAAAACTTTTCAAGTAAAAAAAAAAAAAAATGCAATGGAATGCATTTCAAATGCATTAAAAATACATGTAAGCATGCATGTGGAAAAGCACGCTGAATGTAGGGATTGTGGTATGAATTAGCCCTTAATACAGATCTGTCCAATGCAGTAACTCTTCTTCATAACAAGATGTCCCTTGTCTTCTGAGTTGAATGACACCCATCGTTACTCACCCTGGAAGACTGAGGTACGCCCCAACACAGCATGCACTGTCTAATAATGCACAGGGCACCCCTGACATCTTTATGTTCTTTGCATTATTGAGAACTACCCACCACCAGGAGAAGACCACAGACAAAGATGACCTAGCAAGTCAAGTAACAGGAAAAAGCAAAAAAAAACAAATACACCCATGCTCTCACCTCCATGCTGCAGCATATGATACTGCAGCTGTCCCACACCGACTTTAAGACCTGAGCGTTCACATGACCACTCAGTTCTCAGTCTGCTCAGATCAGAGAGCAGTGACTGTCAGTTACCGCTCTCCGCTTTACTCCTCCTGTGCTCACTGGAGTGCCAAGGAGGGGCCAGGCACAGCTGGCTCTCGTCCGGGTGCTGAAAGGTGGAGCCAGCTGTCAATCAGGCAACTGGGTAGACCCCAAAAATATTGCCAAGATCCTTCAAGAACCTGGTTCAGCTCTGCCCTGTCAGCTGACTGTGGGTCACAGGAGTAAAAAAATAATTCTATTTCTTTTTTTTTTTTTTTCAGAAAAAAATATTTTATTGTGAATAAAGTTAGTCAAGGTACATACACTTATAAAGGGCATAGTGTAATAAAAATATTATGTACAACGTGATACATTGAGGTAGAATAAAACCAGTTGCACAACAAGTGTAATATCATGCATAGTAATTTATGTTTAAACAAACGAACAAATATTAACTCATATCTGAGAACAGACATCCCCTGAAATGTGTACCATCCGTAAATGTGCAAGGAGAGAATGGCGTCCCAAACAGGAAAGTGACTCCCAAAGCAGCATCAACATTAGGTAAAGTGCCAATCTGTATACCCATACCTGACTGGAAATTCGAGAGCCATATACTTTCACACCTAGGAGCAGTCTGGTGAGAACTAGTTGAACGGGTTCTCCAGCCATTCCTGTTATATTCAGGTAAATTTGCCTGCCACATTTCTGTGCTGGTATGCAATTTTTTCCCTAACAAGTATTGTATTCACCTGTTGTATCCATTGGGCAGACGTGGGTACTCCAGGAGAGAGCCAGAACCTCGCAATCATCTTTCTAGCAAGGTAAAACAATCTAAGGCAACATAAGTGGAAGGAGGGTAGAGCTCCTCCTCAAAACCACCCAATAGACAAGTAATCGGATCCACGGGCAACTGTAAGTGGTAAACTTTATTAATGGTCTCGGTGACCTCATTCCAGTAGCATACTAATTTAGGGCATTTACAAAGTAAGTGGATCAGAGTACCCTGATGCAGTCAACACCTCGGACACAAGGGGGAGTCTCTCCTTCCCCATTTGTACAATTGTATTAGAGTCCTATACACCCTATGGAGAATAAACAAGTGGGATAGCTTGTGAGCCGCAGAGACAGAAACTAGGGGACTGGTCACCAGAATCTGTTCCCATCTATCCCCATCTATAGGGCCAACATCAGTATCACACTCTTCCCTACAGGGCAGTAGGTCTGGAGCTTGTATATGGGCTAGTAGGCAAGTATAAATACGGGAGATATTCCCCTTCTTACTCACAGTAACGAAAGATAGTGGGAAAGAAGTCAGAGTTGTCAAGGCGCATGACAGAGCATCAACCTTGAAATCTCATGGCATGCCGCAGTCTTAAATACATAAAATAGCGATTTGGTAATGAGGAGAAATCCGCTCTCAACTGAAGAAAGGACTTCACCACTGCACCATCAAACAACTGCAACATGTACTTGATCCCAGCAGTTTTCCAGATGTAATGATCTAGCAGTTTCCCCAATTCAGGGTAGGACCTATTACCCCAAATGGGTGTGCAGTCCAGGAAGCCCTCAATGCTCAGGCGCTTCTTCAACTCCTTCCAGAGTCTCCAGAGCAAGTGGACAGTCGGACACCCTGAAGGAGCACCTGGGAGGCCCATCTCCATCTGGGACATTGAAGAATACTCCACAAGGGAGTGAATTAACAAGGTCCTGGAGGGGTCTGCTACCACTGATAAATCCCACCCTGCAAGCTGCTGCAGCTGTGCAGCCAAGAAATAGGTGAAATAATTCGGGACAGCCATTCCCCCCTGATCTTTAGGGTATTGTAGGGTAGCTAATTTAATGTGGGTCACTCCATTCTTCCATATTAATGCTCTATATTGGGACTCTATACAAGCAAACCAATAGCCAGGTATCCAAATGGGTGTTTTTAGAAGGACATAAAGTAGCTGCAGCGCCCACACCATTTTGATAAGGATTTGCCCTTCCTGTAACTGATAGGGGAAGCTTGCACCAGCTGGCGCATTTATTTTTGAATTTATGTAGAATAGGTTTCAAGTTTTATGAGATATAGTCTCTAGGGTTCCCAGTCACCTCAATACCCAGATATCGAAAGAAGTGAACTACTTCCACTTGAGCCGCCGATGCCGGTATAGGAGAATCTAGGGGGTCTAGCAATAGGAGGGAGGATTCATGCTAATTAATGGTAAATCCAGAGTACTGCTCAAATCTCTCTATGAGACGCATAACAGCCTCCAAGGAACCAACCGTATCCCCCAGGTATATCAAAGTGTCATCCGTGTAGAGGGAGACTTTATCCTCCCTCTCCCCCCAACAAAACCCCACGATGGAGGGGCGAAAGTGGACACCCCTGCCTAGTGCCCCTGTGCAATGGAAACCCCCCCGGACAAGATCCCATTAATTCGTATTCTAGCACAGGGAGCTGGATACAGGAGCTGCACCCAAGCTAGAAAGGTCTTTCCAACCCTGAATTTTCTCAGTACTGCCCAAAGGTATTTCCACTCAATGCTGTCAAAGGCCTTGGCAGCGTCAAGGGAGAACACCACCATATTTCCAGGGTTATCCACAGGTAACTGGAGATTCAGGAACAAACAACGTATGTTGAGGGCAGTAGACTGTGCCGAGATAAAAAACAGACCGGTCCAAATGTACCAGACCTGATACAACTCCTGCCAGTCTCGTGACCAGAACCCTAGCCGATAGTTTAATGTCTGAATTTATAAGTGAAATGGGCCTATACGAGTCGGGCAGCAATGGGTCCTTGCCAGGCTTGGGTATGACCACTATGACTGCCTCGTTCATGGATTGGGGAAGACTGCCAGATCTAACTGTGGCATTCAGGGTATCTAATAAGAGATATACTATATCTTTTATAAATTTCGGCTGGGAGACCATCTGTACCCGGGGAATTACTGTTAGCCATAGAAGCCACTGCTTCAGTGAGTTCCTGAAGTGTAATGGGAGAGTTTAATGTTTTACAACCACTCTTGACAGAGCTGGAAGAGGGCACTGGTCTAAAAAGTCCGCCAATTCCATCTCCGTGGGAGAGACCTTAGAGGTGTACATATCTTCAAAACAGTATCCATAAACCGATTCCACCTGATCCGAACCATGTACAATTGCACCTGTAAGGGTCTGGATGGCATCAATCTGCGACTTTGCCTATTGTGCCTGAGCTATCATCGCCAGCAGATGTCCTGTATTTTCACCCTCCTTGAAGTACCACTGTTGCATAAAAAATAGTTTCTTATCTGCAGCAGTGGTAACAGCTTGTTAATATATGGCCTGGGCAACCAACCAGCTTTGTTCAGATTCTGGTGAGGGCTGAGCAATGTAGTGCTCCTCAGCTTTCCGAGCTTCAGCAGACACCAGAGTCTCCCATTCCCTAGTATTAGACTTGATACCGGATATTTGTTTTATGAGAAGGCCTCAGAGATGCGCCTTTAGGGCGTCCCGAACAACACCCGGAGCTGCAGTATCCCTATTGCATCTAATAAAGGTGGCAAGTGCCCTAGGCTGGGGATCATGGGCAGGGAACAGTTGGAGCCAGAAGGGGTTGACTTTCCACAATCTCCCCCCACGGACACCCGGGACGGTTGCCCACAGGAGAGAATGGTGAGAGATGCTTCAAGGAGCATATTCAATCAGAGTAACTTTAGACATGGCCAAAGGGTTGCATAAACAAAAGTCAATACAGGACAATGCTCTACGTGAGGCGGAATAACACCTCCTATCTGGATATCTGTCCCTCCACGCATCTCCCAAGCCAAGCTCACGATCAGCTTTGCAAATGAGGATTGGCGCACCCAGGACCTCCGGGGGGTCTGCCAGGTTGTGAGAACTTGTCTAGCTTTTTGTCTAGGAGATTATTAAAGTCCCCCAAAACCCTAATGGGTATATCGGTATATGGAGCCATAAATTGTGCTAAGCAGGTAAGGCTATCTGCGGAAAAGGGCGGAGGGACATAAAGATTGCCTATAATACACAGCATGCCAGCTAACTTATATAGTAGAAAAATGTATCTGCCTTGATCATCCACCCGAGAATGTATTAGTTCAAAAGAGACATCATTAGAGATTAAGATACTAACCCTTCTGGAAAATGCGGTGTGAGTGGAGTGAAACTGCACTTGATAAGCAGAGCTTTTCAGTGTAGAGTAGGTAGTAGGTGTGTTTTCTGCAGACACACCACCACATAATGATCCGATTTAAGTGTAGAAAAAAAGTGCCCGACGTTTTTACCACATCACCCAAGCCCCGCACATTCCACGAGACAAGATTACAGTCAACCATAGTGATATCTTAACAATAACAGTAGACATAGCAGCCCCATAGTGAGTGGCATAAAATAAAATAAAAACACTGCTCTGAGCCAGTCATAGGCCCCATTGGGGCACAGGAAGGAGGGCCATGCAATCGGTAAGCATTCCAAAGAAAGGGGGAGGAAGTTTGGGATTCTGCAACTCACAAACACAGGGAGGCACATAGTCAGAGTAGCTGATTGGGAGGCAGTCACTGCATCGATGCAGAAGGCACACGTCAGCAAACTTTGCAAGGGTCCAATGTAGACCAACATAATTCCCAGCAGGGGGCAGGGAGCCAAATAACACAAAATAGAAAAAAAACAGACATAGTCCCCAAAAACAGATGGGGTCAAACATGAGCGGTATGTCCACACGGGACAGGCAGGGGGGGGCCTACGTCACTTTATCCTGTAGATCCGAAGGGACTTGCCAGTTCCACGTGGTAGGGAGCGGTATTAAATACATCAACTGTAGATAAACTTACCGCCTTAAAGGGGTACAAGTAATAGAGCGAATATACCCAACTTGCATTCCACCTGGAAATAGAACAAAAAGCAGGAAAAAAGGCCACGGTTTAGTGGCTCAGTTATGTGGAAGTTTCCGCAGGGTATGTTCCTCTCTAACCAGCCAGTCGGACACAGCAGCAGGATGTTCAAAAAAATGGGTGCGATCATTCGCCGTTACCCTCAATTTTGAAGGCTAGAGCATTGCATAAGAAACATAACAGCGTAATCTTTTCTTGATATCCGTAAACCTAGCCCTCCTGCATTGCAGGCCAGCAGAGAAATCTGGATAGAAAGAGATCTGGACATTATCCATTTTCATCGCCTCACCCTTGATTCTGGCCTGGTATAGGATAGCATCACGATCCTTGAAATTCAGGAGCTTAAATAGAAAAGGCCGTGGAGGTTCCCCAGGGCGTGGAGGCCTCCCAGGAACACGATGCGCCCTCTCAACTGCAAACATGGGAGAAAACACTTCCTGGCCAAAAGCTTCCACAAGCCTGCGATCCCTTAATTTCTGCATATCTTGCCTGATCAATGCAATTTCTATTTTCACTCCTTTAGCCCGGGTTCACACCTATGCGAATTAGATGTGCGTTTCCCCGCATCTTATTCGCATAGTAGGAGAATGTGACTGGCTCCCTATGGAGCCGGTTCACATATCTCGGGGGCGGCTGCGGAGCGCACTGCACAAAAACGCTGTGCATCTTTGGCTCCGTTTCAGGGCTGAATTCAGGCATAGAATCGGCCCTGATTCGTCCCTGAAACTGGGAACAGGGACGCACAGCGCTCCTGTGCGATCCGCAGCCCGTTATAGTGTGAACCCGGGGCTTAAACTCAGCGGTGAGATTAGATAAATTAGTGTTGCAGGAGGTGATTGCAGCAAAGATCTCTCTGAGTGTAGGCTCAGGGTCCTGGGCACTGTGGGCGCTGGGATGACTATCAGAGGCCAGGATAGCAGGGGTACCCACTGTGTCCCAGAGGAGCTCAGCAGGATGATCCAGCCATGCAGGATCATGTTCTGGCTCCTCAGGAGGGTCTCGGGAAGCCCCTGAGGAAGTGATCGTCTGCTGAGCTGGAGTATCTTTGCCCAGTGTCTTTAAAAAAATAGCTTTTGAGCTGCTTCTTTAGCCGGGCCCTGTAAGAAGGTCTTTTCCCACTTAGCCATGGCTCCGAGAGGTAGGAGAGACACAGAGGACAGCTGAAGAGGTGATGAGTGCAAATCCGGTGTGCAGCGGTGGATATGCGGCAACTACAGGAGAATTTCAGGGTAATTTGCAGGTGTTTCGGCGGAGAGAGCCCTCAGCACGTCTCACTCCATGCGCCGCAAGCCATGCCCCTCGTAATTCTATTTTTGGTACCCGCAAGAAGGGTATGGACAAAAGCTTTGGCTATACTTAGCTTTTTTTGTAAGCTTCAAAAGAAAAGTAATAAAAAAAACAAAAAAACATAACATACATGCTGAGCGCCTCCAGATGCAGAGGGGGGAAATGTAATAGATGTGATGTATTAATACCATCATACCATATACCTAAAACAACAATTCCACATAATAACATACCTCATTAGATAGAAATATCGTTTGGCAATGTGATCTGCACACACCACATTCTTCTTTTTTACCTACATGTTAAAAAAAAATATTATTACACGTATATTCATAAATAAATCTTTAAACACAGATATAAACCCAGTGTTAGTGTGGCTAAGCAATAAAAGGCACTGGGGGGACAGTGACAAGTTCATTGGTGTTTGAGTTTATTTATTTAGCACATTCATGAATTAGAGAAGTCAACAGAATGGATTGATTTCTCTTAAAGCCAATGGTAGCTTAGAATCCTATGCTCTTATGCCCCGTACACACGGTCGGATTTTCCGATGGATAATGTCCGATCGGAGCGTGTTGTCGGAAATTCCGACCGTGTGTGGGCGCCATCGGACATTTTCCATCGGATTTTCCGACACACAAAGTTGGACAGCAGGAGATAAAATTTTCCGACAACAAAATCCGATCGCGTCAATTCCGACCGTGTGTGGCCTGTTCCGACGCACAAAGTGCCACGCATGCTCAGAAGAAATTCCAACACGGGACAGCTCGTTCTGGTAAACTTAGCGTTCGTAATGGATAAAGCACTTTCGTCACGCTGCAATGTTCAAAATGGTTTAATACAGCGCACTCTCTTCTTCTTTATAATGTGACAAGAATTAAGTCGTTTTGATGCTCATATTCACACATACTTCTCACAAAGTTTTTTCGTTACTATTTATCGGGATTCCCTCAATATATTTTGATTTCTCACATCTGACAACATATTTTTTTTTTTTTCGTTTTTTTACTTTAATGTAGAATCTTTTTTTGTGTTTCTCTTTTTATTTTTATTTTTTTTGGTGATTTTGATTTGTACTCCCGAAAATGTTTGTGTGTTTTTTGTGACAAGTTCCCACAACACCATTGATATGTTGTTCTATTTAATCTGTAGGAGATTGTTTGGTGTTGTTGTCCCTTGTTAATTTCACATTGTACTTTAGAAATGTACCTGAATCGTCACCAACAAACTGTCCTTTTTGGATGAAAACACACACAAGAGAGTAGAATTTACCGAAAAATATTTTATTAAGGGGTCACAACTATAAACAAAGAGGGAGGCAACGCTGGAGAAACTGCAGAAGTGGGCGAAGCCTTGGACTCCAAGGGCAGACATCAATTATTTAAAAGCAAAATTGGTGGCCTGAGGAGTCCATATCTAAGGGAGTGCAGTCTGGTCCAGAAGTCCCAGAGATCTGGAAAGCAGCAGATGACATCTGTGTCCCCAGGCTGTGATCATACGAGAGACTGCATCTTCTGTCAGACCAGACTGAACCCAGGGTCATCACTCTTTGGTCTTCCTTCCACGCTTCCTTCCAGCCTTTGGCTGTGGTGGTGGAGTTGTGGCAGCAGGAGGAGGAGGAGGAGGAGGATCATCGTCGATCTCAATGACATCCGTCTTGTGTGTCAGTTCCCCACTCTCCCCCTTACGTAGGACTTTATAAATCAGGTCCTCAGAGATCTTGCGTTGGCCCTCCTGCATGCCCTGCAATTTGGTGGCAGCCATGCAGGCAAAGGCCTCTTCAGGACTGGGGAAGGCTCGGAGGGACGCCGAAGCCTCCTGGATCAGCCTGTACGCTGAATCCTGCACAGGACTGGGAGTGGCCTTCCTGGCCCTTTTGTATGGCAGGCGGAGGGGAGGGACCTGAGACTCAGTCAGGCTGCGACTGGTCCCTGGCTTCTCTTGGCTGACACTTAGCCCCGCCTCCTCCTGGCTGCCACTAATCCCCGCCTCCTCCTGACTGCCACATTCCACAGCCTCCTCCTGGCTGAGGTCTTCCTGTGTATGAAAAAGGGACATAGTTTTAGTATTGTTTTCATCAATCACACACAATTTTCACCTCCTGACTGCTGCAAATTCAATGTTAACAAATATAACAGACTATCCTTCTGAGCCCAGCATTTTGCATTCTTGTCCCAATTTTGGGTGCCCACTACTGTCTATTGATATGTAAAACACTTTTTTCAATCAGCAATTAGTGATCAATAATAACATCTAGTAAACATCATTTATTTATTGACCAGAAATCTGTAGAAGAATGCTATACCTGACTCAAGCTGGGCTCCTCCACTTCTTCCTGGCTGGAAGGCCCAGGTTGGACATCGGAAGCCTCAGCTGGTATGGAAGGAAGAGTGGAAGGAAGAGTAGAGAGGGATTCCCTGACTTCAGTGTGGTCTGACAGAAATCGCAGTCTCTCATAGTACCACAGCCTGGGGACATAAACGTCATCTGCTGCAGCTCCGGATCTCTGGGAATCTGTGACCTTCTTGCGCTCCCTAAGATAAGTGCTCCTCAGGCCACCAATTTTAGCTTTCAAATAGGGGATGGTTGCTGTGGGGACCACCGGCTTCACCAACTCCAGCAGTTTCTCCAGCGCTGTCTGCCTCTTCTGTTTGTGGTTATAGTGGGGGTGTCTGACCTGCCACAGACAGGGCAGCTCTCTGTACTTGTCAATAAACAGGGGCAGGAAATTGTGGTCGTTGAAACCATCCATTTTCTCTGCAAGACACAACACAAGACAAACCCTAATGTCAGGCCAAACTCCCCTAATCTTGTTACAATATAGGCTTCAATTTCGAAGCAGTATAGGCCCAAGTTTAGATCCTACCTTTGTTAGCACGATCGGCGTCTCCGATGCTCCTTCCTCCGCTCACAGATCGTACGTAAGACGCGCGCGTTACGATTTATACACACTGCGCATGCGTATAACTCCGCCCGCCCCTGACGTTCTTTCTATTCTATTCCCCGCCCCTTTTCGTTCGGCGCAGTGGAGGAAGAGCACATGGCGGATAGACAGCAGGATCGTGCTAAGTACAGCAACGAGGAGGAGGGGGAGGAAAGGCCGGAGCCTGAAACGTCCCGATCCAGAAAGAGATTAAAGGACTCAAATATGTCCTTTGGGGAGATGTTGGAGATGGTGGACATCCTGAAGAAGGCCGACTATGATGGAAAGTATGGGCCTTACCCCAACCACAATGTCCGAAAGGCCAAGATCATGGCGAAAGTGGTCAGGAGTCTGCACCGGAAATTCGGGGTACGACGATCGAAAGATCAGCTCAGGAAGCGGTGGTCGGACCTCAAATTACGAGAACACGAGCAGTACAGAAAGATCCGGAGAGTGCTGCAAAAAAGTAAGTAGTTGTGCTGTGTTCCTATTGTTCTTGTGTTTATTACGTTCGTGCTGCTCCATGTGCTTTTAGGAACTGTTGTACAGTTTAAAATGGCAACTTTCATGTTCATGGGCACATTATTCGTTCGGATCACACATTTTTTTTTCGGACTATAAAATACCATTGTTTAGCCCATATGCATTTGGCCACCATTTTGAGGCCCTATACTTGTCTTCAAAGAATTGGGTTGTGTAGATGGGTTTGTTACTAGAATGAAATGCAAACTAGATTGTGTGTGTCACAAACACGTACTTACCGAGGCCGAGATGCCGAGAGCGGCTCGCCCTTACGACCACGCGCACCCAGACCCCCGAAATGGGTACAGGAGGCTGGGGGCGCGCGGAGGCACGGGCTTCCGGGTGAATAGCAGGTTCAGAGGCTGGAAGCGGGTGCCCCGAGATCCAGGGGGGAGCAAGGCTGCAAACACAAGCAGAGGTTAGGGAATAGGCAGGTATGATCAGGGTAGTCCAGCAGAGAGGTGGTTAAACAGGCCAGGGGTTCGGTACACAGGTCAGGCAGAGTGCTTAGGGACAATCCAGGAGAGTAGCGGTTAATCAGGCAGAGGTTCGGTACACAGAGCAGGCAAGCACTAGGGACAATCCAGGAGAGTAGTGGTTAATCAGGCAGAGGTTCGGTACACAGATCAGGCAGGCACTAGGGACAATCCAGGAGAGTAGTGGTTAATCAGGCAGAGGTTCGGTACACAGATCAGGCAGGCACTAGGGACAATCCAGGAGAGTAGTGGTTAATCAGGCAGAGATTCGGTACACAGATCAGACTATAAGGCTTTAGGGAACACAGGCACAAGGAAGCAGGGGAGAGCTGACGACAAACCAGCAACCCGACTGGGTGCTGGAGCCGTCAGATATAGCCCCCGTGCCCGGCGAGCGCGTCAGCGTGACGCGCTACCGGGCACCCGCACGGGCTACGGCGCGCACACGGGGACCGCCGTGCACCCGCGCGCGCCGCACCATCAGGCCGCGGACGGGTGTGCGGCGAAGCGCTCGTCCCGTGCGCATGCGCACCGGAGCCCGGCGAGCGGAGACGCTCCCTGGCTCCTGACAGTGCCCCCCTCCTAAGGGCGGACACTGGACGCCAAGGCTGGCCATTAGTTCTGGATGATCTTGATGGAATGCTCGAATTAACTGTGGAGCGTGTAGGTTCCTGGCGGGTTCCCAAGAATTATCTTCGGGAGGGTACCCCTTCCATTGAATCAGGTACTGTAACTGCCTGCCCCTCTTCCTGCAACCAAGAATGGATTCCACTTCAAATTCATTCTCGCCATCAATTCTGACTGGCGGAGGAGGAGGTTCTTTTCTTCCTGGAAAAGGGCTGGGCACCACAGGCTTCAATAGTGACACATGAAAAACGGGGTGAATCCGGTATGTTTTGGGAAGTGTCAATTCCACCGCCACAGGGTTGATAATCCTCTTGATTTGAAAAGGCCCAATGAACTTAGGCCCGAGCTTTCGAGAAGGCAGAGGTAATTTCAGATTGATGGTGGACAGCCAGACCTCGTCTCCTACGTCAAATTTTGGACTTGCCTTTCTGCCCCGGTCGTACTGTTTCTTATAGTCCCCCTGGATCTTGTGTAAAGTATCTTGAATCCTTTGAAAATTGGACTGTAGTGAGATTATCCTATCCTGGACTGCAGGAACTGCCGTTTCTGGAATGTTGTTAGCAAAGGATGTGGGATGGAACCCACAATTGGTCCAGAAAGGAGTCTGGTTGGTGGAGGCATGGATAGAATTATTGTACGCAAATTCCGCGTAAGAGAGAAGGCTCGCCCAATCATCCTGAGAACCCGAACAAAAGCATCGGAGGTACTGCTCCAGCGTCTGGTTGGTCCTCTCTGTCTGACCATTGCTCTGAGGGTGATAAGCTGAAGAAAGGCAAATGTTGATCCCCAAAGCCTTGCACAGTTCTCTCCAGAATTTGGACGTGAACTGAACGCCTCTGTCTGACACGATACTCCTTGGGTATCCCATGGAGCCTAACGATCTCCTTTAGAAAAATGTTGGCCGTCTCCACGGCAGAGGGAGTACCCCTCATGGGCAGAAAGTGGGCCATTTTGGAAAGGCGGTCGACCACAACTAGGATGGTGGAGAAATTCTCTGAGCTGGGTAGGTCAACGATGAAGTCCATGGAGACGTCAGCCCAAGGTCGTTCCGGAATGGGCAAAGGTCTGAGCAAACCCCAGGGTTTGATGTTCTGGCCCTTGCTTCTCTGGCATAGGAGACAGGACGCCACATATTCCCTACAGTCCCTTCTCCATCCTGGCCACCAAAAGGAACGAGAAAGGAGCTCAGCCGTCTTCTTGTTCCCGAAGTGTCCTGCCATCTTGTGATCATGACACATTTGAAGGGCTAGGGGCCGAGTCACCTGTGGTACAAATATTTTTCCTTTGATCCAGAAAAGGTCTTCATATTTTTTCAGGGAATGCACAGCTGGTTCCGTACATGTGTCTGATGAAGATTTGATGGAGGATATTAAGTCTGCTTGGGTTAATCCAAGAAAATTTTGAGGAGAGAGGATCGTGCATGGTGTTGGTATTTGGGAGTCTGCGGAAAACATTCGTGAAAGGGCATCAGCCTTCCCGTTCTTTGCCCCAGGTCTGTATGCAATATGGAAATTAAAACGAGAGAAGAACAGGGCCCATCGGGCTTGGCGGGGTTTTAATCGTCTTGCTGTTCTGAGGTACTCAAGGTTTTTGTGATCCGTAAAGATCATCACCGGATGGACTGCCCCCTCCAGCAGATACCTCCATTCCTCCAAAGCAAACTTTATAGCCAGCAGCTCTCTGTCACCCACGTCGTAATTAAGTTCCGGTGGACTGAGTTTCCGGGAAGCGAAAGCTACTGGATGCAGGATGGCCTTTGGTCCCTGTCTCTGGGAAAGGATTGCTCCGGTTGCGATTTCTGATGCATCGACCTCCAATACGAAGGGTTGAGTCGGGTCAGGATGGCAAAGGATTGGAGCAGAACTGAATAGTTCTTTTAACTTAAGAAAAGCCTCTTGAGCGGCTGCGGACCACTGGAACGAATGATGCTGCCGAGTTAGTTGAGTAATAGGTGCCACAATGGCAGAGAATCCCACGATGAATTTCCGATAGAAATTAGCAAATCCGATAAACCTCTGTACTGCTTTCTTATTTGATGGAGCTGGCCACTCCTGAATTGCCTGAATCTTCTGAGGGTCCATTGCAACCCCATTGGTGGAGAGTATGAATCCCAAGAATTGTATGGTTGATCTCTCAAACTCACACTTTTCGGCTTTTAGGTATAGCTTGTGTTGCAAGAGAATAGCGAGAACTGTTTTAACGTGTCTCCTGTGCATCTCTAGCGTAGGGGAGAAGATGAGGATGTCGTCCAGATACACCACCAGGAAGTCATCTAGATATTGTCGGAAGATGTCATTCACTAGATGTTGGAAGGTGGCTGGAGCATTGCAGAGGCCGAATGGCATCACCAAATATTCAAAGTGGCCGAATCTGGATCTAAAGGCCGTTTTCCATTCGTCTCCAGCCCTGATCCTGACGAGGTTGTAGGCCCCCCGGAGGTCAAGTTTGGAGAACACCTTGGCCGATCGAAACCTTTGGAATAGCTCAGGAATGAGTGGCAGCGGGTACCGATTCTTGATTGTGATGTTGTTGAGTTGTCGATAGTCTACGCAGGGTCTAAGAGTACCGTCTTTTTTTCCCACGAAAAAGATACCTGCTCCAGCGGGTGAAGATGAAGGGCGGATGAAACCTTTCTCAAGATTTTCATCTATGTACTGCTTTAGAGCCTCCAGCTCGGTTTCAGAAAGGGGGAATATCCGGCCAAATGGAATCTCAGAGCCAGGAAGAAGATCAATTGGACAGTCGTAGGCCCTGTGAGGTGGTAGGCGGTCAGCCATTTGTTTACTGAAGACTTCCTGAAACTCGAGATATTCAGAGGGGACGTGTTGGAGGTTGTTTGGTGGTACCGCCATTGTGGCACAAACTTTGGAATCCGGAAGCAGGCAGTGTTGGGAGCAATACTGAGAAGGGAATGATACTGACTTGGTGCTCCATTTGATTAGCGGATCGTGGGCTTGCAACCATGGTAGGCCGAGTATGATGGGGAAGATTGGTGAGCGAATTAGGTCAAGCCGTAAGAACTCCCGGTGGCCGGAGTCCGTGACGACTGAAATAGGTTGGGTCTCCTGGGTGATGGGGCCTGAGCAAGGAAGGGATCCGTCGGCCAGGTGTATTTGTAGATCCTGCTCTTTGGTCTGTAGAGGGATCTTCAATCTGTGTGCCAAGGCGGAATCTATAAAACAGCTGCAGGCCCCGGAATCAACGATGGCCTGCAGGCGAGTCTCCTTTTCCGGAAGCTGCAGAGAAACAAACAACATCACATAAGCCTTGGGGATGTTATGGTTAGGAAAGTTCAATATGTTTGACTGAGGGAACTTACTGGGCCTGATCGGACAGCTGCGCAGGAAGTGCCCGGTTCCTCCGCAGTAGAGGCAAAGGTTAGACTGCCGTCTGCGCTGTTTTTCCTCGGAGGTCAAGGGACCTCGGACCAAACCGAGCTGCATTGGTTCGACCTCAGGGACCGATGCGGTAGTAACTGAAGGTGAAGTTTGGGATACTGTGGAGTGAGGTCGCGGTGATGCCCAGGCAGGGCGAGGCTGCTGAAACCGTTCTGAGCGCCGCTCCCTAAGGCGCCGATCAAGTTTTGTAGCTGCTTGAATAAGTTCCTCTAAGGAAGCAGGGGTCTCCATCCTGGCTAACTCGTCTTTGAGTAATTCAGATAGGCCTTGGCGGTACTGGTAACGTAAGGCCGGCTCATTCCAGTTGGTGTCGGCCGCCCACTTACGGAATTCTACTGTATAGTCCTCAATAGGTCTTCTTCCTTGGGACAAATGGTGCAAGATAGCTTCGGCGGTGGCCATGCGTTGCGGATCATCGTAGAGCTGGGTCATGCTCTCAAAGAACGCTTCGATAGTGTTCAGGGCAGGGCTGCGCTGTTCCATCAGGCTGTGGGCCCAAGCCTGGGGTTCCTCGGAAAGCAGGGAAATGGCAAACCCCACCTTGACGATCTCTGAAGAGAAGGTTCTTGGCTGTAGAGCGAAGTATAGGGAACATGCGTTTTTGAAAGCCCTAAACTTCTTGCGATCTCCCGAGAACCGTTCAGGTGTAGGGACCCTGGGCTCAGGAAGGGCCATAACCACAGTGGGGTTGGCCGGAGCTTGAGGAAGCGGACCCCCACTGCTGGGTGCAGGAGCTGCGGCTGCGGAGGGTAGTAACCCGGAGATCTGCTGCAGGCGGTTATCAACTTGTGTGTAGCCTTCTTGCAGCTTTTGTACGGAGTCCGCCAGGGTAGATACTTGCTGACATAAGATCTCCAAAGGAGAGCGCGCTCTGTCGGCCTCAGACATCTGGCTGGTTTGTACTGTCACAAACACGTACTTACCGAGGCCGAGATTCCGAGAGCGGCTCGCCCTTACGACCACGCGCACCCAGACCCCCGAAATGGGTACAGGAGGCTGGGGGCGCGCGGAGGCACGGGCTTCCGGGTGAATAGCAGGTTCAGAGGCTGGAAGCGGGTGCCCCGAGATCCAGGGGGGAGCAAGGCTGCAAACACAAGCAGAGGTTAGGGAATAGGCAGGTATGATCAGGGTAGTCCAGCAGAGAGGTGGTTAAACAGGCCAGGGGTTCGGTACACAGGTCAGGCAGAGTGCTTAGGGACAATCCAGGAGAGTAGCGGTTAATCAGGCAGAGGTTCGGTACACAGAGCAGGCAAGCACTAGGGACAATCCAGGAGAGTAGTGGTTAATCAGGCAGAGGTTCGGTACACAGATCAGGCAGGCACTAGGGACAATCCAGGAGAGTAGTGGTTAATCAGGCAGAGGTTCGGTACACAGATCAGGCAGGCACTAGGGACAATCCAGGAGAGTAGTGGTTAATCAGGCAGAGATTCGGTACACAGATCAGACTATAAGGCTTTAGGGAACACAGGCACAAGGAAGCAGGGGAGAGCTGACGACAAACCAGCAACCCGACTGGGTGCTGGAGCCGTCAGATATAGCCCCCGTGCCCGGCGAGCGCGTCAGCGTGACGCGCTACCGGGCACCCGCACGGGCTACGGCGCGCACACGGGGACCGCCGTGCACCCGCGCGCGCCGCACCATCAGGCCGCGGACGGGTGTGCGGCGAAGCGCTCGTCCCGTGCGCATGCGCACCGGAGCCCGGCGAGCGGAGACGCTCCCTGGCTCCTGACAGTGTGTAAGGAGAGGACACTGAGCAGCTGTTTTCACATCTGGACACTGGAGCACTAGTGTGGGACACAAGAACACCATTTTTATTAGGGGGCCACACAGGTGCTCCAGTGTATAC
This sequence comes from Aquarana catesbeiana, assembly GCF_042186555.1. Taxonomy (NCBI): domain Eukaryota; kingdom Metazoa; phylum Chordata; class Amphibia; order Anura; family Ranidae; genus Aquarana; species Aquarana catesbeiana. The sequence goes on from NC_133326.1 coordinate 21,574,200, forward strand.
TATAGGGGGGTCTCCATCTGTGAAGCTTGTACCAAACAGGTAAAGTATTGCAGCTTGACAAAGGGCACTAAAAAAGCTACATCTTGGAACTCTGCTAAAATAGACAATTGTACCCCACTTCCAAGCAATGTTTCATCTTTAGAGTTCTGCCATCAAATATCTGTGTGCTAATTATACCATTTTTGTTTTACATAGGGGAGAAAAGACTCGGAGGACACCCCTCATCCGAGGAGACCAGAGCCCCCCCCCTCTGGAAGAAGGGGAAATCCCCCCAACACAAGATGAGCAGGAGGAAGAAGACGTGGTGGAACTAGTTACCACAACAGGTGAGTGTCTGCGACCACAGGCTCCGATAAGAGATGGATGGCGGCATATTTTTTAGACCTAATTTATTTTGGGTTTCCTCTCTTTTTAGGTGATCGTGAGGTTGTGGATGAAGATCCTTTCACATCAGAAAGTGCCCAGATCCTGATCGGGGAGATCATGGGGTGTAATTTACAATTGGAAAACATCAAGTAAAACATCAATGATGTTATTCCAAAATATAAAAACATCATTGATGTTTTGGGGCGAGTTTAAAGCCCCTCCAAATCACTTTCTTCTTTTGTGTGCTACAATGTGCGAAATGTTTTTGTGATTTTTCACAAAGCCAAATTTGGAGGATGCACACAGTGTGCCAACATGTGCTATCTGCCATCACGGGAGTTTAATGGACGCGTTTTGGGGGTGCAACCCCTTCCTCAATTATAAAGTAGCGGTGAGGAAGGGCTTTCTCCCCCAAAACACGTCCCTTGATCCCCCGTGATGGCAGATAGCACATGTTGACATTGTGAAATTTGTGTGCATCTTCCAAATTTGGCTTTTCCAGGGGTGATTTCCCCCCATCTGAACGCTATATCAAACACAGTTCCTAAATACTCATGTCTGATATTGCCTTCAAGTTCTACCAAATGTGAACTTTGTAAGATCAAGATTTGTGTCTTTCTTGTGGGTTTTACACAGGCCTGTTTTATATAAAATGCACATTTTGATTTTGGATAATGACACCACAAAAATTGTTATACAACAAACATGTTGGTTTGTCAGAAAAACCTTTGGTAAATGCACATGTGATTGTGCAGGCATTAAAAAGATTGTTCATCAAGAATGTGTGGATTATTGTCTCAACACTACAACACTTTTGGGGTGATGTAATTGTTGTTTTATGAGAAAATGGGGGTAATTTCCTAAGGGCAAATCCACTTTGCACTACAAGTGCAGTTTCAGTGCAGTTGCAAGTGCACTTGTAGTGAAAAGTGTCTTTGCATTTAGTAAATAACAGCCAACAGTGCTTTGTATAAGGTTACACAATCACGACATTTTCTGGACTCCACACATTTCTGTCAGGGTCAGCTCAAACAAACACAAGCAGTAAATGTCCACAAAGAAGAGCCTGGGGGGAGATGCCTGTCGAGAACTTCAAGTCCTGCAGACTTCTCCCTGTGGCCAAATACCGCAGGGTAGCGACCAACCTCTGCTCCGCAGTGATGGCTTGCCTCATGCAGGTATCCTGCCTGCTGATATAGGGGGTCAGCGAAGCCAACAAACGGTGAAATACGGGGTCCGTCATCCTGAGAAAGTTCCTGAAATCATCAGGATTATTCTCACGGATCTCACGGAGCAAAGGCATATGACAGAACTGGTCACGCTGAAGCAACCAATTCTTGGTCCATGAACTCCTCCCCACCCTGTTCATGGACTGGACTTGTGTCAAGGTCAGGACCCCCAACACCAAGCCCCCGCACAGCACGAACTGTACGAGGAGTACGCATACGAAACATGGCTAGAAAACGGTCGGCTGCTCAGAACGAAGTAACAGAACGCACTGAAGAACAGCAAGGCCTGTGAAGAGCGACCTGAAAAACAGCAACGAGCGGACAAGATCGCACAGAAAACTCCGATACGAACTGACTGCACGCACTGAAGAGCAAATACAAACCCACAAGCACAAACTGAACAGCAGAAAACGATCTGAAAGCCACGAGTCTGAAAAAGCGCGAATCGTCTCTCACCAAACTTTTACTAACACGAGATTAGCAAAAGGAGCCCAAAGGGTGCCGCGCTTGGTTCTGAACCGGCCTTTTCTAGTCTCGTCGTACGTGGTGTACGTGACCGCGTGGTTGTCGATCGGAAATTCCGACAACTTTGTGCGACCGTGTGTAGGCAAAACAAGTTTGAGCCAACATCCGTCGGAAAAAATCCTAGGATTTTGTTGTCGGAATGTCCGAACAAAGTCCGACCGTGTGTACGGGGCATAACAGTTTATATTACTTTAGCACCCCTTGGTGTATATGGTGTAAATAGGTTAGGTGTGGCTTAAGCAAATTTAGTTTATCTCACAAGAAGCTAAAGTAAGCATGTATGTGGGGTTCAAGCTCAGGTCAGGCCTCTGTTGTCTCCCCCTGGTTCTAGAAGTTTCCAGAAACTTCTAGAAGCTAATGGGCGGGGGTACAGAAGCAGGGATCCCCCCCCCCAGAGCCAACAAAGGGAGAAAACAACTGGATGCAATATTTAGCTAGCCTCAAAAAAGAGACAGTGTCACAACTTACCTTTATCCCCCTGCTCTGGGATTTACTCATAAAAGCCAGGTGCGCTGGCATTTTCCACTAAGGGGACATAGAGCTCCTACATACAGTTGAGACTTTTCTATTCTCTACTAAGGGGACATAGAGCTCCTACATACAGTTGAGACTTTGCTATTTTCTACTAAGGGGATGAAGAGCTCCTACATACAGTTGAGATTTTGCTATTTCTACTAAGGGGACACAGAGCTTGTGATGGGAGTCACTTTGGGCGGGGGGCTTGTGGAACCCAGCTTACCTTGGGGAGCTCTGGAAACTCCGTGTCCAGCTCCCCTGGCCCCTCCTATGTGTAAGTTACCCTGTGTCTATTAGGGGCACAGGGTGGCCGAGAACTCTAGTTGAGTCTGTCCTAACCAGACTCACCGTACAACCACACCGGACTCAGCATTTTGCTTTAACCATGTTATCCAGGGTTCTATATGTGTGGTTTGGGTTGAAAGGAAGGGGTTCATGCACTTGGGACATTAATGTTTGTGAGCAATATCCTTCAAAAAATGTATGAAGATGGATGGTTTCACCTTTCAGACCAGTGGAAGTGCGTCCATAAGGGCGCACGGGTGCCGCCCCATCTCTCCAGCCACCCCCTCTATGACCAATGGATAGTTTCTAATAGGCTCTAATAGGCTTCAAAATAGGTGAACTGCGAGCGCCATGCTTGGCGCTCCCAGTCCACTCAGGTGTGTTAGAAAAGCAAATGAATATTCGCTTTCCTAACACTGAACCGCCTCTCCGCCAATCAGGTGCTCGGGTCTGTTACCCGCTGCCCCACCGAGACAGGGTAAGTGCCGGGCAGACGGCGAGCGGGGGTGGGGTACAGTGGTGGCATTTGATGGCACTGTAGCGCCATTTGATGGGCACAGTGGCGGCATGCGATGGGCACAGTGGCAGCATCCGATGGGCACAGTGGCAGCATTCGATGGGCACAGTGGCAGCATTTGATGGGCACAGTGGCAGCATTGAATGGCACAGTGGCAGCATTTGATGGCACAGTGGCTTCATTTGATGGCACAGTGGCTGCATTTGATGGGCAAAGTGGCTGCAATTGATGGGCACAGTGGCTGCGTTTGATGGGCACTGTGAGGCTGCAATTGATGTTTTTTTTTTCCAGAATTTTTCAGTTTGTTTGCGCCCCCCCCAAAAAAATTTTGAGCACCAGCCGCCAACGTTTCAGACCACTACATTGTTTTGAGGTGGGGGTTGTTATGTGTTTGCTAAGTGGCTGTATCCCATTGTTCTAGTGTTTGTGTCTGCCTTGGGAGCAACCTATTATGGGATGTATTTGTGTTCCTAGCATGTAGACCGGGGGCAGGGAGGAGGAAGGAGGGAATTCCTCCAACAGCCCTCCCTGCTAATAAGACAGTCTACTGAGGAGAGTTTGAATACACCTGTGTGTGTCTCTTATTACCGAATGTAGTTTATCCCACCCTGTGCCATTACGCAAAGAGGGGGGGATTGTCCCTGAGTGTATATCTGTTGGTACATGTGTTTGAATAAACAGTCTTATGTTTTCTTTCACCCTACACTGAGTTACGGCTAGTGACTGGGTGGGCTAAGGGGTCTTGGATCGTGCTGGTACCAGACAAAGGAAGCGTATATGGCGGACATAGTCCTGTTGAGGACAGGGGGTCCATGACAGAGCTCCTGTAAGAAGATATTTGCTACTGATCCATTAGGGACTGACATTATTCCGGGGGGAGTACAATCTAGGATCCATTTTTCTGCAAGTGTAACATAGAGAAGTTGTCCTCCAAGTTGTTTCTGAACTCAGTTTGGGCATCCCTTAACCCCATCCAAGTTTATATTCCCCCCCAATGAATTATAAAAACAAGCCCGAGGACTGGCTTTCTGCCTATGAATGCACGTTGGAAAATGTGTGTTGCCTGGCTGTGCAGGATTAGGGGGACCCAAAACCTAGCGGCCCTCTAGGGGGTAGCGCTATGTGATAGACCTAGCCGGGACAGAGGCTTTTGGAGAGGGCTGAATGCAGGCCTCTTGCCTTTTCGACTATGGGCCCTGGATTTTAAGGGAACAGTACTCTTTTGTGAGGTGTATGCCTGGGGACCCTGAACTAATGTTACTTTGGATTCAAGTCCATGTCCCCCCAAAACACAAAACTCTGTGAAACCCCGTATGTGCCATATTATAAATAGTGACTGCTTCACAATGTTGTGTATATATTGTGTGTTGTCTCATGCTGTTGTGTACTGTTTGCTGTGCTAGTTGGGGGTGGGGCTGTATTCCACTGTTCTATTGTGTTTCTCTGCCTTGGATCACAGGATGTGTATTTCTATGGAGGGGGGGGGGGGGATTCCTCCAGCAGCTCTCCTTGCTTGGGACTGTGTGCTGATGAGACGTTGGACACACCTGACCTGTGTGTCCATTGTCATTGGACGGTTTAACCCGCCCTCTTTTTCAAGGGTGGGGGGAAAGAGTCTCTGAGTTATTTTACCTGTTGTGTCCATGTGTGAAAATAAAGGAGTTGATTCCTGTTTGACCCTCAAGACAGAGCCTTGTCTCGTATTTGGGGGGGGGGGGAGAATTATTCGTATGGGGTTCTTGTTCGGCTGATCGAAGTGTTCGGTAGCTGCCTTTGTGTTCGGAAATGGAATGTCCTAAACAGCTTTAACCCCTTTCATACTCGGGGTGTCGTTACACGCTACATTACAGTATGTTCATATTTATGTTATGTTCACCATCCCCATTTATATCACCTTTCTGTAGGCAGGCGTCACACAGTACATGGCCACAGTTTGTGATAGCAAGCCTGGATGTTTGTCTTCTGGGCTGCAGAAAGCACACATTACACCTCATCAGATCCCCCATTTGTCTCGCATTGCCATATACACTGAAAGTGAAAAGTAAACAATTAGCCATCAGGATAAAACATTGGGAAAAAACACTCATTGATATCCTAAAGGATGCAGCAGCATAAACATGTAACGTGGTCCTGCAGTCTTCCAATTGTGAAGGAATTATTCAGGTCTTAGAGCACTTCCACACTGAGGCGCTTTACAGGCGCTACAGTGCTAAAAATGGCGCCTGTAAAGCGCCTCTCCTGTGTCTCCAGTGTGAAAGCCCGAGGGCTTTCACACTGGAGCGGTGCGCATCTTTGCAGCACTCTAGGAGCGGTATATTCACCGCTCCTAAAGCGCCCTTTCCCATTGAAAACAATGGGGCAGCACCGCAAAACTGCCGGTAGAGCGCCGCTACATCGGAGCTATGCTGGCGGTTTTAACTCTTCTTCGGACGCTAGCTGGGGTTAAAACCGCTCCACTAGCGGATGAATAGCGTCGCTAAAACGACAGTAAAGCGACGCTAAATATAGCGCTGCTTTACCGCCGAACGCCCACAACGCCCCAGTCCGAAAGTAGCCTTAGATTTATTATCACCTAGGGGAAATGTAGGTGTAGCGTTGGGTCCCCAGTGTAATTCCCCAGTATGGCCACAAGCTGTCGCAATAGTTTTGAGAGTATCCCAAATTTTGGGTTGTCACCGGAAGAGGAGCACAGGAGAAATCTTCCAAAGGAGACGCTACTTTAAAACGGAGGCCCCCCCCCCCAATTTTTTTTTTGTAAAGTCATCAGCTACAAATACTGCAGCTGCTGACTTTTAAAAAAAAAGGACACTTACCTGTTTAGGGTGCCCGCGATGTCGACAGCCAAACCCGATCAATCGCTCAGCTCTCGGCTGCTGCCGCCGCCGCCATCCTCGGTGAGGGAATCAGGAAGTGAAGCGTTGCGGCTTCACTTCCCGGTTCCCTACTGCGCACGCGCGAGTCGCGCTGCGCAATCTGGATGGTCCCTGCTGTCTCTGGGACCTGTGTGTTTCCCAGCAGACAGCGAGGAGGGGGCGGGAAGAGGCGTAGACCCCCGCAGGAGTCTATGCCCGGAAGTAGGTGCAAATACCTGTATTATACAGGTATCTGCACCCCCCTCCCCCCTGAAAGGTGCCAAATGTGACACCGGAGGGGGGGGGTCTGAAAAGTGGAGGTTCCATTTTTGTGTGAACCTCCGCTTTAACCAGGCATTTCTCTCATTTTGGAGGGATTTCCTCTCACTTCCTGTTTTGGCTATGGTACAGGAAGTGAATGGAAATCTTCCCTATGGGGCACAGATGGTAAAAAAAGATAATAAAAAGCTGAAAGGGGTTATACCCCTCCCTTACTTTGTCCAAAAAGAGAAGAAACTGTTTTGCCTTCAGTTATACTTTAACACAAAGGCTGAACGTCTTTAGCATCCATACAGTCTTTTGCTATACTATATGAGTCTGGCCTAAAGCCCTGTGTTACCTGGGAAACAGCGGTAGTGAGAGCGAGGCTTGGAACGCGGAAGTTCCGGGAGGTCGCTCAGACACTTCCGCTAGACAGCAGTAGAAGATAGACGTTTCATCAGCTATGGCGACCCGTCAGACTTGGTAACGGAAATGACGTTCCGTCGCCGCCATCTTGCTACACCCGCACTCCTCCACAGTAACGATATGCCGAGAAGGGGGCAAGCGGACATCTTCTTACACCCACCGGAGTTTTGCATTACACAGTTATTTTTAACAGGAAACGGAGCTTATGAGGTGAAATACAGTATTTAGAAATCCATCAGACTGTTTACATGTTGAATTATAAAAGCAGCGCTGTTCTGTCACATTAGCAAACCTGTGAGTTCAGCAGGTTTGCTGCTGCTTTTAAAATTCAACATCTAAACAGTCCGTCGGATTTCTATATACTGTATTTCTCCTTCTAAGCTCCGTTTACTGTTAAAAATAACGGTGAAATGCAAAACTCCGGTGGGTGTAACAAGATGTCCGCTTGCCCACTTCTTGGTGTATCGTTACTGTGGAGGAGTGCGGGGTGTAGCAAGATGGCGGCGACAAAACGTCACTTCCGTTACCAATTCTGACGGAACACAGGGAGACAGTCAGTCAAGGCGAGTGAGTGTGTCACCACCGGGAGGGAAGAGCTCGGCTATGGAAGGATGATAGAGGTAAGTACACCCTTCACCTGTAATCTGAGGGTTGGAAAGTCCAGGAGATGGATGTACACGGAGATCCCCCATGACTACCATCTTCAGTGTGGGGCTGACCACACCAGAGCCAGCCCTGGGCTGACCACACCAGAGCCAGCCCTGGGCTGACCACACCAGAGCCAGCCCTGGGCTGACCACACCAGAGCCAGCACAAGGCGGTGTGACCGACTCCTTGTCCTAGAAGCTTGCACTCACAAGGGCTATTGTATACGTTTAACCTGCTGATAGATGAACGTTTAAAGCCCAACTCCAGGGTAAAGATCCCCCTATAACTGCATTTAAAAAATCCATGGGACATAGACATGGAGGACCTCAATGACTAAGCCCTGTAGGTGGGGTGAAACGCATTGGGGTGGCATGGACATGTGCGTTTCTGAAGTAGGGAAGCCACAAAATGCATTTCACACCACCCATGGGACATAGACATAAACACAATTTGTTTGGGGGGGAAAAAAAAACACTTTAATGAATTTAAAAAAAACAAAACACAACACAATATTTACCCAAATGTTTTTTTATATAATGTGAAAGATGATATTACGCCGAGTAAATAGATACCTAACATGTTGCGCTTTAAAATTGCGCACACTCGTGGCATGGCGCCAAACTTTGATACTTGAAATCTTTTATATGTGACGCTTTAAAAATGTTTACTGGTCACCAGTTTAGAGTTAGAGGAGGTCTAGTGCTAGAACTGTTGCTCTCGCTCTAACGTTTGCGGTGACGCCTCACACGTGTGGTGCGAACGCCGTTTACGTATGTGGGTGCGACCTGCGTATGCATTTGCTTCTGCGTGCCGAGCATGAGGGTCCTGGGCACTTGTACCCCCTTCCTGCCCAGGCCAGTTCTCAGCGTTCACCCCTCTACACTTTGACAATTGCGCGGTCATGCTACGCTTTACCCATCTGAAATTTTGTATCATTTTTTTCCCACAAATAGAGCTTTCTTTTGGTGGTATTTAATCACCTCTGGGGTTTTTATTTTTTGCTAAACAAACAAAAAAAGACCAAAAATGTAAATAAAAAATAAAAAAACGTTTTCATAGTTTGTTAGAAAATTTTGCAAACTTTTTCTCCTTCATTGATGTGCGCTGATGAGGTGGGACTGCTTGGCGACACTGATAGGTGGCACTGCTAGGCGGCACTGATGGGCACTTGTAGGTGGGACTGCTAGGTAGCACTGATTGGCGGCACTGATGGGCACTGATAGGTGTCACTGCTAGGCAGCACTGATAGGTGTCACTGCTAGGCAGCACTGATAGGTGTCACTGCTAGGCAGTACTGAAGGGCACTGGTAGGTGACACTGGTGGGCACTGCAAGTTCGCAACGGAAGGGCACGGATAGTTGGCACTGAAGGGCACGGATAGTTGGCACTGAAGGGCACTGATAGGTGGCACTGGTGGGCACTGCTAGTTGGCACTTATAGGCACGGATAGGCGGCACTGATTGGCAGCACTGATAGGTAGCACTGGTGGGCACTGCTTAGCAGTACTGATGGGCACTGGTATGTGGCACTGGTGGGCACTGCTTAGTAGCTGATGTCCCTTTTACATAAGTCGGTAATCGGCTTGTTTTTTTCTCCTCGCGCTTTTAGCGTGCGGAACAAAAAAAAAAAGCAGATTACCGGCTTCTGTTTACATCACATGAGCTGTCATTGGCTGACAGTTGATCATGTGATAAAAGGGCCGGGATCGGTGATCAGAGTCCACCACCGCACACGGGAGGATGTCTATGGAAGCCCTCCCACTAATTTAAGCCCACGCTGTAGCTGTCTTTTGGCTATAGCGCCGGCTTCAAGTGGTTACATTTTATCTTTTTTTTTCTTTTTTTTACAATGGTCCTTTTTTTTTTATCACTTTTATTCCTTTTACAAAGAATGTAATCATCCCTTGTAATAAAAAAAAGGGATGACAGGTCCTCTTTATGGAGACATCTGGGGTTAAAAAGACCCCAAATCTCTCCTCTACCCTGGAAAGCATGAGATAATAAAAAAAACATTGATTTTTACTTTCCAGAGAAAAAAAACTGTCAGTGTTTACATCTGCCAGTGGCGGAAAGTGACGTCATGACACAATTTACTGACAAACTAAAAAAAACTTTTTTTTTAAAATTTTCAGTCTTTTTTTCGTTTTGTTTTTTTTTTCGTAAAAAATAAAAAACCCAGCAGTGATTAAATACCACCAAAATAAAGCTCTATTTGTGTGAAGAAAATTATTAGAAATTTCATTTGGGTACAGTGTAGCATGACCGCGCAATTGTCATTCAAAGTGCGACAGCGCTGAAAAATGGCCTAGGCGGGAAAGGGGTGAAAGTGCCCGGTATTGAAATGGTTAATGGCATCCCAGTCTTAGTCCGTAGGGTTCAATATTGAGTTGGCTCCACCCTTTGCAGCTATAACAGCTTCAACTCTTCTGGGAAGGCCGTCCACAAGGTTTAGGAGTGTGTCTATGGGAATGTTTGACCATTCTTCCATTTGTGAGGTCAGGCACTGATGTTGGACGGGAAGGCCTGGCTCGCAGTCTCCACTCTAATTCATTCCAAAGGTTTTCTATGGGGACTCTGTGCAGGCCAGTCAAGTTCCTCCACCCCAAACTTGCTCATCCATGTCTTTATGGACCTTGCTTTGTGGACTGGTCCAAATCATTAGGTGGAGGGGGGATTATGGTGTGGGGTTGTTTTTCAGGGGTTGGGCTTGGCCCTTAGTTCCAGTGAAGGGAACTCTTAAGGTGTCAGCATACCAAGACATTTTAGACAATTTCATGCTCCCAACTTTGTGGGAACAGTTTGGGGATGGCCCCTTCCTGTTCCAACATGACTGCTCACCAGTGCACAAAGCAAGGTCCATAAAGACATGGATGAGCCAGTCTGGGGTGGAGGAGCTTGATTGGCCTGCACCTCAACCCGATAGAACACCATTGGGATGAATTAGAGCAGAGACTGTGAGCCAGGCCTTCTCATCCAACATCAGTGCCTGACCTCAAATGCTCTTCTGGAAGAATGGTCAAACATTCCTATAGACACACTCCTAAACCTTGTGGACGGCCTTCCCAGAAGAGTTAAGAGAATAAAATTGTGCACGTCTGTGTATCCGCGACAAACTACGTCCATTTTATTATCCATAGATGACACTTTGAAAGCCGTTACAGGTTACCACCTTAGATTTACACAGGAGGTCCTGGTGCTGGAATTTTTGCTCTGAATCTGATGTTCACAGTGATAACTGTGATAACTAGAATCGCCTATATATACGTGATTGTGCACTTGCGGGTTTTGGGCGCGACCACACGCCGCCTCCGGCGGCTTGCTCCCGCTGTGATTTTACACAGTGGGAGCTGATCAGCAGGTCCCATGATGGACCCGATGTCTGCCGGGACCCGCTGATCGTTCATTACTCTGACAGAATGACAGTCTGCCTATGTAAACAAGGCAGATTGTCATTCTGTCAGTACAGAAGACATGGATCCTGTGGTTCTGTGAAGCAGAAACACAGATCCATGTCTTCAACTAGTAAAAGCGCCTCCCCCACAGTGAGTAAGCACTCTCTAGGCACACATTTAACCCTTTGATCGCCCCTGATGTTAACCCCTTCCCTGCCAGTGTCATTAGTACAGTGTGAAACAAAGTGTAGCGCTATAAAGTGAGTACTGAAAAATATAAAATAAATTACATGAGTAAAAGAACACTAATCTTAACGTGTCTATGTTAACAAAAAGAGTCCATAGTTATAGTCTCTAAGTGAATAAGACCGTAATGGTCTTAAACCATGAGGTGAGAAGTGCCGTCGCTACAATAAGTGGAAAGATTGTGAATTGTCCTGTGTTCCAAAATAGCACAAACGAAAGTGGTATGGTGATGATTGTTCATCAATCTATTAGGGACAGAAGTCCTCGGAGTTCCTATCGGTAATAAGCAGAATCCACCTCGGTGTCCTCTATGAAAACGTGTGAAGTTCCCACAACCAGTAGTTTAGGAGGCTTACCGGAGGGTTAGAACCCAAGACAGCGTATACTGTAAGGGTCAAACCGGCTTGTATTGCCCACCGGCAATAGGGGGGATCTTGGCAACCTGGGGAGATGGGAGTCCCAACTGTTTTCATAGAAGTATCCTCTCCATATGGTTGGTCACATATCCCAGAATACAGCCCATATAGAATAAAAAAGGGGCCACATAGTGTAATTCCATAAACAACAAGTAAATTTATTAAAGGAAATGCACTTACATTTAAGAAGTTTTGTAAAAAGCACTTGTGTATATAAAAGAAGGCAGCAGTGGAGTCCTCCCGACGCGTTTCGTCTACCAAGACTTCGTCTAGGGGTGTCCTTCCACTGCTGCCTGACTCCCTAATATAGGGACTGTGATCCCCATGATGAGAATCCAGCCCATTCAATTACCTTCTATGGCACTTCCGGGTTGCCAAAATGGCGGACCCGCGTGCGTTCCAGGCCTCGATGTCATAGCCATGTGTTGCGTTCCAACATCGCACACTCCCCAATATGTACCCCAAATTTTGATGAAATTATACATAACTTGCTACGAGTCCAGGGGACCGAAACAATAAAGGTCCGTGGCTGCAAAACCTCCGTGTTCTTTTTGTTAATATTATCTGCGAAACGGTGTTAGATCCAACACCCGATCTCGCGATATTACGGCATGACGCTGAGGATGAAAACGAGCGTCATGTCGTCATGATGCCAGGCGGGGGGCGCGGTCTAACACGCCACCTTCCGGAATGACCCGCGTTCCAACTGAGCCTCGTTCTCAGGGTCAATATTGATGTTACGACATGACGCTGAGAACGAAAACAAATGTCACGTCATCTTGACGCCGGACAGGGGGCGTGATCCAACACGTCACCTTCCGGAATGGGGGGGCGTTCCAACTAAGCCTCACTTTCAGGGTCAACGTTGAACCTCACGTTCAAACGAACCCACAGCGTCACATCCAATGCCCATGCGCACGATGTGTGTGAAACTGATAGTTCGCAGTGCTTTTAACGGGGAACAGTGAAGTAATTCCAAATATCTACCACCCAGGGACAAAAACAGGGGATATATATATTTCCCATTAGATTAATGGAACATATCAATGGGTATTATAAAATTCCAAATTGAGAAGTGCCAAAAAGGTTTGTTCCAATTAAAAATAGAATATATACCGTATATAGAAAATGTGTGTGTGTGTGTGTATATATATATATATATATATATATATATATATGTAAAAATTGTAAAAATAATGAAAATTATAAAAATGTTCAACTGTAGTTGTTATACTGTATTCACAAGAAATTGAATGACTTGGATTCTCATGAGACATATTTACCAGTAATATATCATAATCAGAATTAATATATGGGTCAAATATAAAATGTAATAATTATACAGAGGACCCTATGCATCAAGACTGGTCTATGAATGCGTTAACATCCACTTTGACGTTCATACCATGAGGGGCAAAAGACTGTAACTCATGTATCCAGAACATTTCTAGGCGGGATACACCCCTAGTTCTTGCACCACCTCTCCAAGGGGGTGTGTATTTATCAATAATGATAAATTGCGATCCCTCCGGATTTCCATTATGAAATTCCTTATAGTGTCTGGGGACAGTATGTTTTGGGTCTCTGCTTTTAATAAGGGCAATATGCTTACAGTATACGCTGTCTTGGGTTCAAACCCTCCGGTAAGCCTCCTAAACTACTGGTTGTGGGAACTTCACACGTTTTCATAGAGGACACCGAGGTGGATTCTGCTTATTACCGATAGGAACTCCGAGGACTTCTGTCCCTAATAGATTGATGAACAATCATCACCATACCACTTTCGTTTGTGCTATTTTGGAACACAGGACAATTCACAATCTTTCCACTTAGGCCCCTTTCACACTGGGGCGGTGGGGGCGTCGGCGGTACAACAGCGCTATTTTTAGCGCTGCTGTACCGTCGTTCTTGTAGCGGTATTCGGCCGCTAGCGGTTCGGTTTTAACCCCCGCTGGCGGACGAAAAAGGGTTAAATCCGCTCGTACAGCGCGGCTATAGCCGCGGTATAGCCGCGCTGTCCCATTGATTTCAATGGGCAGGAGCGGTGAATACACCGCTCCTTCCCCGCTTCAAAGAAGCGGCTCGCAGGACTTTTTTTTACCGTCCTGCGAGCGCACCGCTTCAGTGTGAAAGCCCTCGGGCTTTCACACTGAACAAACAGCGGAGGCTGTTTAGGGGCGGTTTTCAGGCGGTATTTTTAGCGCAATACCGCCTGCAAACCGCTCCAGTGTGAAAGGGGCCCTATTGTAGCGACGGCACTTCTCACCTCATGGTTTAAGACCATTATGGTCTTATTCACTTAGAGACTATAACTATGGACTCTTTTTGTTAACATAGACACGTTAAGATTAGTGTTCTTTTACTCATGTAATTTATTTTATATTTTTCAGTACTCACTTTATAGCGCTACACTTTGTTTCACAGGTTTACTTAACAAATATTCTTTTTGTCGTGTTAGCTGCTCACTCAGAGTAAGCGCAAAATACTTTACCGCTTTTTCTTTGTCATTAGTACAGTGACAGTGCATATTTTTAGCACTGGTCCCCAAAAAAGTGTCAGGTGTCTGCAATATGTCTCTGATCACCGCCATTACTAGTGATAAAAAAAAAAAATATCCCATAGTTTGTAGACGCAATAACTTTTGCACAAACCAATCAATATACGCTTATTGGGATTTTATTTTACCAAAAATATGTAGTAGAATACACATTGGCCTAAATTTATGAAGAAATATTTGATTTTTTTTTGGATATGTTTTAGAGCAGAAAGTGAAAAAAAATGTTTTTTTTTTTTCAAAATTGTCAGTCGTTCTTTGCTTCTAGCACAAAAAATAAAAACCGCAGAGGTGATCAAATACCATCATAATAAAGCTCTATTTGTGTGGGGGAAAAAGCACATCAATTTTATTTGGGTACAGCGTCGCACGACCGCGCAATTGTCAGTTAAAGAAACGCAGTGCCGTATCTCAAAAAAATGGTCTAATCAGGAATGGGGGGGGGGGGGGGTAGATCTTCCGGAGCTGAAGTGGTTAAGTATGTGTGCAGGACTGACGTGTGTGTTCGCCTTTGCACAGGGGCACTTTAAGAAAGATTTTTTATTTTATTATTTATTTAATTTTTATTTTTTTGCTCAACTTTATTGCTATCACATCCCTTGTGATAGTATGGGCAGTAACAGGTATGCTTCACTGAAAGATCTGGGGTCTATTAGACCCCAGATCTCTTATCTGCTCTTAAAAGCACCGGATCAGACCAAGATCGGTTTTATCTGATGCTTTCCCAAGCCAGCAATGGCTCGTTTACATTTGAAACCAGAAGTGACAAAATACCAGTTGGGCCCCTTTTTTGCCGCTTGTAAAAAAAAACGATCTAGCGGCTGATTAGCCGGCAGAATCGCTTTTACAAAAAAAAAAGTCCATCACCAGCTGTTAACAAAGATACCGGGGTGATGCCTGTAGCTGCATGCATCATCCCGGTATAACCCCCTACATCCCTGCGATGTACCGCTACGTCAACGGAACCGGAGTGGTTAAGGGCACATCCGTCGTTTTTGGGTACAATTCTCCTTCTAGTGTAAAAATGTAGGCGTTTTTCAGCGAATGGTGCAAACGGCCTACTAGAGCTGCACGATTCTGGGAAAAATAAGAATCACGTTTTTTTTTTTTTTTTTGCTTGGAATAAGGATCACAATTCTCACAGCGTAACATCATCTTTCACAAAGATTGGGCTAACTTTACTGTTTATTTTTTTTATTCATTAAAGTGTATTTTTTTTTCCAAAAAAAAATTGCATTTGAAAGACCGCTGCGCAAATACCGTGTGACATAAAATATTGCAACAACCTCCATTTTATTCTCTAGGGCAGGCATGTCCGAAGTCCAGCCTGCGGGCCAATTGCGGCCGTGGTCCGGTTTCATACGGCCCCACTGGTAATTTGAAAAAAAAAAAATATATATCTATCTCTTTTGTGGCCCCCATCGAATCCCTAAGCATCACGCTGTGCTTGGGATTCGTTGGGGGGGGGGGCACAGCAGATATATACCGTATTTATTGTTCCTCGGAGGGGGCGGGACTAGTGCTGTCAGATTACATACAGGAGAAGCTCCTTTTTACTCGGTGGAAGTCCCATCTCCTGGGCTGGCGTTCTGTCTGTCGTAGGAGGCGGGACTTTATATTAAAGAGGCCGCCGAGTAAACAGGAGATTCTCCTGTATGTAACCTGTTGGCGCTCGTCCTGCCCCCTCCCTGTCCACTCTGAGGCTGCATTCAGGGCAAAGGTGGGGCTGCGCATGAGCACTGACCCTTATTTTGCTTCACAGTTCTTTATTTACAGTTTTAATTTTTTTCCAGAAACCTCCCTCTTAAAGTTTTTTACGCTGATAAATACGGTATATCCAAATAACACGCCTGAGCTCGTCCTTAGACTCTTCACCAATCACAGCCACAAAGGCAAGAGAATTCTTGTTGGGCCATGTATTCGTTAATTTGCATTTAATTTGAATGGTTTAAAGGCAAAATGGTCGGCCCTCACGCATGTCACGGCCTTCTTTAAAAAAAAAAAGTTTGGACACCCCCGTTCTAGGGTCTCTGCTAAAATATATATATATATAATGTTTGGGGGTTCTAAGTAATTTTGTAGCAAAAAATGATTTTAACTTGAAACCAGTAAGTGTCAGAAAAAGGTTTAGTCTTTAAGTGGTTATTTGGTCCCTCATTTACAGACAGAAGTTTATTCCTTTGATCTAAAGAACAAAACGTTACACTGTTTATAGTTAGCTCAGCGACTGAGTAATATTGTGATACTTGGCAGACTGCCTGTTTTTTTTTTTTTTTTTTTTTGACAGCTGTCGGCTTAAGCAGAGAACTCTGCATAGAATCGGGAAAATGTTTTGTTAACCACTTCAATGCCAGGCATTTCCACCCCTTTCCTGCCCAGGCCAATTTTCAGTTTTCAGCGCTGTCGCACTTTGAACGACAATTGCGCGGTCATACAACACTATTCCCCACAAATAGAGCTTTCTTTTGGTGGTATTTGATCGCCTCTGCGTTTTTTATTTCTTGCACTATAAACGAAAGAAGGGTGACAAGTTTGAAAAAAAACACAATCTTTTTTACTTTTTGCTATAATGAATATTCCAATTTTTAAAAAAATCAAACACATTTTTTCCTTAGTTTAGGCTGATATGTATTCTTCTTCATAGTTTTGGTAAAAAAATCGCAATAAGCGTATATTGATTGGTTTACGCAAAAGTTATAGTGTCTACAAAATAGGGGATAGATTTATGGCATTTTTATTATTATTATTTTTTTTTTTTTTTTTTTTACTAGTAATGGCGGTGATCTGTGATTTATACTGTGACATTGCGGCGGACATATCGGACACTTTTGACACTATTTTGGGACCATTCACATTTATACAGCGATCAGTAGAGCTGGGCGATTTTCTCAAAAAAAAAAAATTCGAATCGAGTTTTTTTTTGTGGACACCGTGCCGCTCCTGAGGAGCTGAGGGCAGGAGTTTTTAGGCTCTGCTTTAGGCTTCGGCCTAGTCCGTGGCGTCCGGCTTCGCGGACTAGGCCGAAGCCGCGGCCTCACCTAAAAACTCCTGCCCACAGCTCCTCAGGACTGACGTGGTGTCAGCGCCGGTCCTGGTGGAAAAAAAAAAAAAAAAATCTAAAACAATTTGCTGAAATTTTGAATCGATTTGACCTCTCAACTCAATTCAAGATTCAAATCAATTTTTTTCCCTAGCGATCAGTGCTTTAAAAATGCACTGATTACTGTATAAATGTCACTGTCAGGGAAGGGGTTAACACTGGGGGGCGATCAAGGGGTTAAATGTCTTACGTAGGGAGGGATTCTTACTGTAGGGGGCGGGGGCTCACAAGGGGAGGAGACCGATCGGTGTTCCTCTGTACTGGGAACACACAATCGGTCTCCTCTCCCCTGACAGGACGTGGATCTGTGTGTTTACACAGGCTCTGTTACCGGCAATCGCGGGTGCCCAGCGGACATCGCAGCCGCCGGGCACGTGCATCGGCCCCCGAGTGACGCGGCGGGCACGCGCCCCCTAGACGGCCCAGGAAGCTGAGGACGTCGTATGACGCCCACCCAGGATGGGAGATCCCTCCTGCGGGCGTCATTTGACTATGGGCGGGATGTGAAGTGGTTAAGATCGCGAGGGGGAAAGAATTGCGTTCTTAACGATTAATCGCGCAGCTCTACAGCCCACCATAGAAGTGAATGGCTGTACTTGTATGGAGTTCTGCATTTGGGAATTATCCTATCTGCACATGCAAGAAAACCTCATTGTTTACCCGAGTACAGCCACATACAATACAACTCTTCACTTCTATGGCCAGCTGTAAATGCCATCTTTGGCTCTCTAGGTGTAGAAAAATGCCGAGGATTTTACGGGAGGGTTTGATACTAGTTGGGGGGTTAAAAGAATTTGACGCGTTTTAGAATTGGATGTGATACACTTACTGGAGTGTTTTTGTCAGCCACGTCTTTAGAAGGATAGCACAAGTACTTTTCTTTTATATGTAATGGGGCACTGCGGGCCCCAGGGAAAGGTCAAGAGGGCCCCATGCGGCCCATAAAACACCAGTTTCACGTGTCGGTTCTATAGACGGTTGTTCCAAAGATAATGAAGCTGTTTTGGAGTGATGCCAAAGTGTTACACCACCCATCAGCTTCAAAGATCTCTTACAAAGCAGCTTTAGGACATAAACACAGGAGTATTGTTTGATCTTTGCTTGTAAAGGCTCCTAGAAGTAGAATCAGCTTCAGTAAGCATATATGGCAGACCTTCAACGGCTCCCCTGATGAGCTTAAAGCACCAATCAGCTCTAGTCCAGGTCTGGGGACTACAAATCTTAAAGGCGTTGTTCACGTTCAAATGTTTTGGTTGTTTTTACTCAGTACAGTGCCTTGAAAAAGTATTCACACCCCTTGAAATTTTCCACATTTTGTCATTTTACAACCAAAAATGTAAATGTATTTTATTGGGATTTTATGTGATAGACCAACACAAAGTGGCATATTATTGTGAAGTGGAAGGAAAATGATAAATGGTTTTCAACATTTGATACATATATGTGAAAAGTGTGGGGTGCGTTTGTATGGCGCCCCCCGGAGTCAATAATTTGTAGAACCTCCTTTTGCTGCAATTACAGCTGCAAGTCTTTTTGGGGATGTCTCTACCAGCTTTGCACATCTAGAGAGGGACATTTTTGCCCATTCTTCTTTGCAAAATATCTCAAGCTCTGTCAGATTGGATGGAGAGCGTCTGTGAACAGCAATTTTCAAGTCTTGCCACTGATTCTCAATTGGATTTAGGTCTGGACTTTGACTGGGCCATTCCAATACATGAATATGCTTTGATCTAAACCATTCCATTGTAGCTCTGGTTGTATATTTCGGGTCGTTGTCCTGCTGGAAGGTGAACCTCCGCCCCAGTCTCAAGTCTTTTGCAGACTCTACCAGGTTTTCTTCTAATATTGCCCTGTATTTGGTTCCATCCATCTTCCCATCAACTCTGACCAGCTTCCCTGTCCCTGCTGAAGAAAAGCATCCCCTCAACATGATGCTGCCACCACCATGTTTCACAGTGGGGGATGGTGTGTTCAGGGTGATGGGCAGTGTTAGTTTTCTGCCAAACCATAGTGCTTTGCTTTTAGGCCAAAAAGTTCAGTGTTGGTCTCATCTGACCAGAGCACCTTCTTCCACATGGCTTCTCACAAACTGCAAACAGGACTTCTTATGGCTTTCATTCACCAATGTCTTTCTTCTTGCCACTCTCCCATAAAGGGCAGATTTGTGGAGAACACGACTAATAGTTGTCCTGTGGACAGATTCTCCCACCTGAGCTGTGGATCTCTGCAGCTCCTCCAGAGTTACCATGGACCTCTTGGCTCTTCTCTGATGAATACTCTCCTTGCCCGGCCGGTCAGTTTAGGTGGACGGCCATGTCTTTGTAGGTTTGCAGTTGTGCCATACTCTTTCCATTTTCAGATGATGGATTGAACAGAGCTCCGTGAGATGTTCAAAGCTTGGGATATTTTTTTATAACCTAACCCTGCTTTAACCTTCTCTGCAACTTTATCCCTGACCTGTCTGGTGTGTCCCTTGGCCTTCATGATGCTGTTTGTTCACTAAGGTTCTCTAACAAATCTCTGAGGGCTTCACAGAAAAGCTGTATTTATACGGAGATTAAATTACACACAGGTGGACTCTATTTACTAATTAGGTCACTTCTGAAGGCAATTGGTTCCACTAGATTTTAGTTAGGGGTATCAGAGTAAAGGGGGCTGAATACTAACGCACGCCACACTTTTCACATATTTATTTGTAAAAATTGAAAACCATTTATCATTTTGCTTCCACTTCACAATAATGTGCCACTTTGTGTTGGTCTATCACATAAAATCCCAATAAAATTAATTTACGTTTTTGATTGTAACATGACAAAATGTGGACAATTTCAAGGGGTGTGAATACTTTTTCAAGGCATTGTATAGTGGAGTTCTTTTCCCTGTATTGTTTGTTTGCCTCACCTTGTAATGATGGGCTCCCATGTTGTGGCAGCAGATTGTAGTATCATGGCTGATCGATCCCCCTATGTTCATTTATTCATTCATCTAGCTTGTTCCTATCTGCTAAAGGGACAGGTAACTTCCTGTTTTTGGTCACACGGGGAGATTTACTAAAACTTGGCACTATTCGGGGGGGGGAGCGGGTACCTGTTTTTACAGGTACCCTTCCCAACCTCCGGGAGACCTCGCTGCGGCGAGATCCCTCTAAAGTTCGGCCCCCCCTCCTCCTTCCACCGCCTCCTCGCCATTCAGAAAGCGCAGCACGCTTCGCACATGCGCAGTAGGGAATTGTCTGTAGAGCCACGAGGCTACACTGCCGGTTTCACTTACAAAGAATGGCTGCGGCAGCACCCAAGATCCGACTGGAAAATCGACCGGGGTGCTGACATCCTAGGATCCTTGGACAGGTAAGTGTCCTAATATTAAAAGTCAGCAGCTACAGTATTTGAAGCTGCTGACTTTTACATTTTTGGTGGGGGGCTGGAACTCCTCTTTAATGCATTCTATGCATTAAGAGAGAAAACCTTCTGTGTGCAGCCCCCCTAATACTTACCTGAGCCCCATCTCGACCCAGCGATGTTGCACGAGAGACTCGGCTGTCCGGGACTCTCTTTTCTGATTGGCTAAGACACACAGCGGGCGCCATTGGCCAATCAAAGTCAGTGAGCCATTGAGGAGAGAGAGGGGGCGGGGGCCGGGCCACAGCTCCGTGTCTGAATGGACACACAGAGCATCGGTTCGGCTTGCAATTTGCTTGCTCTGGGGGCACTCAGTGGAAGGGAGGGGCCAGGAGCACAGAAGAGGGACCCGAGAGGAAGAGCAAGACTTTAGTATCACATTGACGCTGATTGGTTTCTATACAGAGTTGCACTAGATTTTGCACTGTCCAGTTTTAGTAAATAACCCCCCACTGTGTCTAATCCTTGCTTCTCCATTTCCTCTGTGTTGCATCACAAATGTGGGATTGATATTGTGATGAAAACGCATCTTTTCTGTACATTGCACTGCCTGTTTGTGTCTGTGTCACATCTAATTACTGTGAATCTCTTGTCTGCAAAAAAATTGTGTTTCTCCAGTCATCTTCCAGGACAGCACTTCTGAGAGATGACGGGTCTCACCTGACAGGAAACACAATCAACAACGGAGTTTAAAAGGCCCCACCCTTCCCTCTGTCCCTCAGTTATTGATCGTGTTTCCCACCGGATGGCAGCAAAACCGTTTATTTCTTTTTTCCTTACACCAAGGTCTGGGACTGAGGTCTCCCCCCTGGGATGTCAGACCTAGGGCAGCGAGTGGTGGCTGCAGGGTCTGACAGGGCTCTGCTCAGTCCAAGGGGGGGTCCGTCCCCCCCTTTTTTTTTCTTTCAGAAGAAAGTACTCAGGGGGAGGTACAGGAGAAGGTGATTGATACGCTTTTGCTTAGTAGAAAACCAATCACTAGACAGATCTATGCAAAGGTCTGGAAGGTATTCTCTCGCTGGGCTCAGTCTAGGGAAGGCACTCTCTAAACAATCCCAACAGTCCTAGATTTACCCCAGGAGGGTGTTGACCAGGGCTTAGCGGTCAATACTCTCAGGGTCCAGGTTGCAACCCTATCAGTGTTCCTGGACAGTAGACTGGCTCTAAACCCCCTTTTAAAAAGATTTTTGACAGCCAGGGAAAGGGTAACCCCGGTAAGGACACATAGGTTTCCACCGTGGGACTTGTCCCTGGTATTGGACTCCCTAACGAAAGGGTCTTTTGAGCCAGTGGCTCAAATTTATTTTATATGTCTTTCCCTTAAGATGGCCTTCCTAGAAGGGTTGGCGACCTACAGGCTCTGAGTATTAAAGAGCCCTTTTTGTTGCTCCTAGAGGATAGGGTACTCCTCAGACAGGATCTGTTATATTTACCTATGGTGACCTCGGGTTTCCACAGGTCACAGGAGATTATACTTCCATCATTTTGTCAAAACCCCAAAAATAATAAGGAAGAGAAATTTCATTTATTAGATATTAGACATTGTCTTCTGGTCTATCTAGAGAGAGTAAAAGAGTTTAGGAGATCTAACATCTACTAATTAGTTTTTGTGGCCATAGAAAGGGTCTTCAGGCCTCCAAGCCAACTATAGCCAGGTGGATCAAGCAGACTATCTCAATAGCTTACGAGCACTCGAGTAGACCTGTCCCAGCTCACCTTAAGTTTCACTCAACTAGATCACTGGTGACCTCCTGGGCAGAGAGGGCAGGCGTCTCGATTGATCAGATCTGCAGGGCATCAACATGGACGAGCCAAAATACCTTCCCGAGGCACTACAGAGTGGAACTGTTGTCCCCTCAGGGCTTGGCTTTCGACAGGAAGGTCCTACAGGCGGTGGTCCCATCCTAAGGTAGGCCTGAACTTCTTGCTCATAATTTCAGGTGTGCCATCCTGGAAGATGACTGGGGAAAATTACCAGTTACGCTTACCGGTATCGGGTTTTCTAGGAAATCGTCCAGAACGTCAGGCCTACTTCCCTACCCTCTGGCACCAGTGTGGGCTTATACTGGCATAACTGAGGGACAGAGGGAAGGGTGGGGCCTTTTAAACTGGGTTGTTGATTGTGTCTCCTGTCAGGTGAGAGACCCGTCATCTCTCAGGTGTGCCGTCCTGGAAGATTTCCTAGAAAACCCGTTACCAATAAGTGTAACTGGTAATTTTTTGGCTCTGCAGGTATTAATTTTTTACTTGCTGCTCATTGTTGCCCCTTAGTTAAGTCTTAAAAAAAAAAAAAAAAGGTTCCCTTGCCGATAGTGTGCCAGTATTTACTGCATTACATTATGACAGACTTAACTGTAAAGCGAATCCATCTAGCGGTGCGCTGTCACTGCTGCAAGTCTTCCTTTCGGGTCTGCACCCTCCAGCCACTTAATTGGCTAGACCACGATGTCCCTCCTGCGCATGTGAGTCACAATTGCGGAACAGCGCTCTGAATCCATGACCTATGCAAGTGTGCTGTCTATTAGGAGCGCACTGCGCATGAGCTGGTGACGTCATCCGCCACTACAAATGTGAAAATCTCCTAAAAGGTTTAAATTTAGGAGATATTCACTCTACCTACAGGTAAGAATTATTATAGGCGTATCCTTAAAGTGGTTGTAAAGGCAGAAGGTTTTTTTTTTAATCTTAATGCTAAAAAACCTGTGTGCAGCAGCCCCACTAATACTTACCTGAGGACCATCTCTAGATCCAGCGATGTTGCAGGAATGTCTCAGCTGCCTGGGACTCCCCTCCTCATTGGTTAAGACAGCAGTGCGGCACCATTGGCTCCCGCTTCTGTCAATCAAAGCTGGTCAGCCAATCAGGAGAGAAAGGGGGCGGGCCGGAGTGTGGCTTGGTCTCTAAATGGACACTGGGAGCTCTGACTTGGCTCGAGTGCCCCCATAGCGAGCTGCTTGCTGTCGGGGCACTTGGCAGGAGGGATGGGACAAGAGAGGCGGCGTGGGACCCGAGAAGAGGAGGATCTGGGCTGCTCTGTGCAAAACCACTACATAGAGCAGGTAAGCTCAACATTTATTATAAAAAAAAAAAAGACTTTAGTGTCACTTTAAGTAGAGGTAAAAAAGTGAACTTTATTAGGACTTTAAAGGGATTGTAAACCCTTGTGTTTTTTCACCCTAATGCACCCCCAGCCCCATTCCCCCCCCCCCCCCCTTTTTACTTACCTGAGCCACGGAACTTCATCCGGCGGGGACGCGCTCTTTCTCTGCCCGGGGTTCTCGGCTCTTGATTGGCCATTGGCTCCCGCTGCTGTCAGTCAAATCCAATGATCATGGGGGGCGGGGCCGAGTCATAGATACGGTGGCTATGGACGCCAAATGCTGGACTCGGGAGCGCGCCCGCAAGGTAACCCCCCCCCCCGGGAGAGCGCTTCTCCTAGGGGGGTTATCTGATGTGGGGAGGAGCCGCGAGAGCCGCTGGGGGACCCCAGAAGAGGAGGTTCGGGGCCACTCTGTGCAAAACGAGCTGCATAGTGGAGGCAAGTATGACGTTTGTTTTTTTTTTTTCTAAATAAACGAAGCTTTACAATCACTTTAACATGACAGTATTTGCATATCTCTCCATTGTTCACTTTAGCACGCTAGCCGATACTCCCACTAAGTAAAGAACTTTTCTTTTCCTTTTCATATATTTCTATGTTGTCATTCAGCAAAGATTTATCAATAGGGTTGCGGAAATACAAAATCTTTTTCAGAAATAATGTTTTTAAGAATCACAATAAAATCTTCAAAGTTTATGCTGCTTTATTTAGAAAATATATTTAGAATGTTTGTATCCTCTGATGATGACACCGCCTTATACATGTTCCACATTGTGCTTTGCAGTCTCAAAATGTACTTCTACAACGGGTAAAATAAGTATTGAACGCGTCACCATTTTTCTAGGTAAATATACAGTATTTCTATTGACATGGAATTTCCCCCACACGTCGGTAACAACCCATGCACTCCATACATACAAAGTCACCAAAACAAATAAGTCCAGAAATGAAGTTCTGTGTGATAAAATGGAATGACACAGGGAGAAAGTATTAAACACGCTAACTGAAATGTATTTAATACTTTATACAAAATCCTTTGTTGGTAATGAGAGCTTCAGGACGCCTCCTGTATGGAGAAATGAGGCGCATGCGTTGGTCAGGTGTGATTTTGGACCATTCTTCCAGACAGTCTTTAAATCTTGAACGCTCCGTGGGCCTCTTCTATGATCTTTAGTTCTTTCCATAGATGTTCTATTGGATTCAAGTCAGGTGATTGGCTGGGCCATTCTAGCAGCTTTATCTTCTTTCTTTTAAACCAATTTAGAGTTTCCTTGGCTTTGTGTTTGGGATCCTCGTCTTGCTGAAATGTCCTCCCTCGTTTCATCTTCATCATCCTGGTAGATGGCAGCAGATTTTTATCAAGAATGTCTTGGTACATCTTTCCATTCATCCTTCCTTCAATGATATGAAGTTTGCCAGTACTGTATTCTGAAACACAACCCTACACCGTGATGTTCCCACCTCCAAACTTCACTGTTGGTATGGGGGTGTTTTTGGGGTGATGTGCCATGTGACCTCCAAACATGGTGTGTATTATGGAATGCAAAGAGTTCAATTTTGGTCTCATCTGACCAGACTATATTCTCCCCGTATTTCACAGGCTTGTCTAAATGTTGTGCAGCAAACTTTAAATGAGCTTCACCATGCTTTTTCTTCAGCAATGGAGTCTTGTGTGGTGAGCGTGTATACAGGACATGGCCGGTGAGTGCATTACTTATTGCTTTCTTTCAAACATTTATACCTGCTAATCCCAGGTCTTTCTGAAGTTCTCCACAAGTGGTCCTTGTCTCTTTTACAACTCTTCTGATAATTCTTTTTAATCTTCTCTCAGAAATCTTGCGAGGAGTACCTGGTCGTGGCCGGTTTATGGTGAAATGTTCTTTCCACTTCCAGATTATGGCCCCAGCAGTGTTCACTGGAACATTCAGAAGTTTAGAAATCCTTCTATAACCAATGCCATCAATATGTTTGTCAACAATAAGGTTGCAAAGGTCTTAAAAGAGCTCTTTGCTTTTACCCATCATGAGAGGTTTCTTGTGTGACACCTTGGTAATGAGACACCTTTTTATAGGCCATCAGTTGAGATTGAACCAGCTGATATTAATTTGCACTGACAAGGGGCTGGATTGCTTTCTAATTACTGATAGATTTCAGCTGGGGTCTTGGCTTTCCATGCCTTTTTTGCACCTCCCTTTCTTCATGTGTTCAATACTTTTTCCCTTGTCGTTCCATTTTATTACACCGAACTTTATTTCGGAGCTTATTTGTTTTGGTCTTTTTGTATGTATGGATTTCATAGGTTGTTACCGACATGTGAAAATTTTATGTCAATAGCACCTTTTAGAAATATATTTACCTAGAAAAATGGTGACGTGTTCAATACTTATTTTACCCGCTGTATGTAAAAAAAAAAAAATATATATAAACCACATGATTGGTCTATTGGAGGGACAGAAAGTTGCCACTACATACCCCATAAGCACCCCCAAAGTTGACCATACAAGACTTATTTTGTTCCGACTGTGGGCCGAACAAAAGAAATAAAAAAAAAAAAAAAAAAGACTCCTTCCACGCTAAATAGCACGGATGGTCTCATCTCATGCTGCAGCAATTGTATTCTGTCAGCTGGTTCAGCCACCTGTCAGCAATACCCAAACAGTGCCTGCATCTGATTGGCTGCAGGGACTGTTTAGTTGTCAGCTTTCTGTCCGGCTCTTTCGATTTTTAAGTCGAAGGATATTGGGCAGTGTGGTGCCAAAAGGGGCCACCCCGTTGATCAAGTATTCGCCCAGTTCATCGGGAACTGGCTGAGATTTTATTTAATAAAGTTTCTTGTGGATAATACCGGTGGTGTGCGACCCTCCTTTTCAACTTGAATAGAATTACATTATTCTTATTCTAAGTAGATGTTCAGAGGAAACCCCCCTCCCCTTATATCAGATGTCAAGCCCCCCCCACCATCAGAAGTCAAGATTCAAGAACCCCCCCCCCCCCACCATCAGAAGTCAAGAACCCCCTGCTGTCCTTTACATCACAGTGCACCCCCCTTTCCTTGTGCCCCTCCCTTACATCAGATATCAAGCGCCCCCCCCCACCATCAGAAGTCAAGAATCCCTCCCGCTGTCCTTTATATCACAGTGCCCCTCCCTTACATCAGATATCAAGCGCCCCCCCCACCATCAGCAGTCAAGAATCCCTCCCGCTGTCCTTTATATCACAGTGTACCTCCCTTTCCTTGTGCCCCTCCCTTACATCAGATATCAAGCGCCCCCCCCACCATCAGAAGTCAAGAATCCCTCCCGCTGTCCTTTATATCACAGTGTACCTCCCTTTCCTTGTGCCCCTCCCTTACATCAGATATCAAACGCCCCCCCCCCACCATCAGCAGTCAAGAGTCCCCCACCCTTCTTCACAAAAGTGCACCGCCCTTTCCTTGTGCTGCTGAGGGTGGAGCTGGGAAGCAGAAAGTGCAGGGTCTGGAGGGAGGACTTGAAGAGGGCTGCTGAATGCTAAGACCAGGGGAGGCAGAGTCAAGGGGGTGCTGCGACTCCACAGAGAGGAGCAGGATCTGTAGAAGTAGGTCTGTCCTTTTCTTTGCTGCCTGGGCAAAATAGTTCATTGCAGGGATTAGGTTGCCCACATCCTTGGGGAAAGGGGGCGCACATTGCGCATCTTGGCATCTCTGCATGTCCCGGCACTGTTGCCCCCCCCCCCTTTTTTTTATCTAACTAAGTAAAACCAATCCAATTCTCATATAAAGCTTGCTTTTTAGGGGTTGACCGATTATCGGTGTGGCCGATATTCACTTTTTTTGAAGCATCGGTCACAAAACTTGCTGATATTACAGATAGTGCTTCAAGGGGTTTTACCGGGTGATGCCGTTCTTTAGAGCGGACGACGGTCAGCTAACTTGTAATAACAACCGATGAGGCTCAGCTGTTATTACAAGCAGCGGGGGGATGTCCCGCCGCTGCTCCCGTCCCACCGGGAGACCCGAGCTACCAGCCGGCATGTCTGCTTGCTGCCCGAAGACCTGAACAAAGCCGATGCTTCGGATCTAGTAACCCGGAAGTGATGTCATGATTACTGGATTACTGGCATCCTAAAGGGGCCAGGTTTAAAAAATAGAAAGTATTCAAAAACGCTGATCTTGATGTTTTGAAGAATTTATAGACCCCCCCCCCCCCCCCCCCCCCGATCCCTCCATAAAGAGTACCTTTCACTGCTTATTTCTGTCCACGAGGGATGTTTACATTCCTTGTGACAGCAATAAGTGATCAAAAAAAAAAAAATTTTATATATATATATATATATATATATATATATTATATATATATATATATATATATATATATATATATATATACACACACACACATCACACATACACAGTGGGGCGTAAAAGTATTTAGTTAGCCACCAATTGTGCAAGTTGTCACACACTGTTGCTGGTATGTTGGACCATTCCTCCATGCTGATCTCCTCTAGAGCAGTGATGTTTTAGGGCTGTCGCTGGGCAACACGGACTTTCAACTCTCTCCAAAGGTTTTCTATGGAGTTGAGATCTGGAGACTGGCTCATTTCATCTTCAATGCCCTTGCTGATGGGAGGTGGTTTGCACTCAAAATTTTACGATACATGGCCCCATTCATTCTTTCATGTACATGGATCAGTCGTCCTGTTCACCTTTGCAGAGAAACAGCCCTAAAGCATGATGTTGCCACCCCCATGCTTCACAGTAGGTATGGTATTCTTTGGTTTCAACTCAGCATTCTCTCTCCTCCAAACACAACGAGTTGTGTTTCTACCAAACAGTTCTACTTTGGTTTCATCTGATCATATGACATTCTCCCAATCCTCTTCTGGATCATCCAAATGCTCTCCAGCAAGCCTCAGACGGGCCTGGACATGTACTGGCTTAAGCAGGGGGACACGTCTGGCACTGCAGGATCTGAGTCCCTGGCGGCGTAGTGTGTTACTGATGGTAGCCTTTGTTATGTTCCAGCTCTCTGCAGGTCATTCACTAGGTCCCCCCGTGTGGTTCTGGGATTTTTGCTCATCATTCTTGTGATCATTTTGACCCCACGGGGTAAGATCTTGCATGGAGCCCCAGATCAAGGGAGGTTATCAGTGGTCTTCCATTTTCTAATTATTGCTCTCACAGTTGATTTCTTCACACCAAGCTGCTTGCCTATTGCAGATTCAGTCTTCCCAGCCTGGTGCAGGTCTATAATTTTGTTTCTGGTGTCCTTCGACAGCTCTTTGGTCTTCACCATAGTGGAGTTTGGAGTGTGACTATTTAAGGTTGTGGACAGGTGTCTTTTATACTGATAACAAGTTCATACAGGTGCCATTAATACAGGTAATGAGTGGAGGACAGAGGAGCCTCTTAAAGAAGAAGATACAGGTCTGTGAGAGCCAGAAATCCTGCTTGTTTGTAGGTGACCAAATACTTATTTTCCACCATAAATTGCAAATAAATTCTTTCAAAAATCAGACAATGTGATTGTCTGGATTTGTTTCCACATTTTGTCTCTCATAGTTGAGGTATACCTATGATGACAATTACAGGCCTCTCTCATCTTTTTAAGTGGGAGAACTTGCACAATTGGTGACTAAATATTTTTTTGCCCCACTGTGTGTGTGTGTATGTATGTGTGTGTATATATATATATATTTAACCACTTCCTTACTAGGCCAATTCTGACATTTCTCTCCTACATGTAAAAATCATAATTTTTTTGCTAGAAAATTACATAGAACCCCCAAACATTGTATATGTTTTTTTAGCAAAGACCCTAGAGAATACAATGGCGGTTGTTGCAACTTTTTATCTCACACGGTATTTGCGCAGGAATTTTTCGAACGCATTTTTTTTGGGAAAAAAAACAGTTTTGTGTTTTAAAACAAAACAAAACAGTAAAGTTAGCCCAATGTTTTTGCATATTGTGAAAGATGAAGTTACGCCGAGTAAATGGATACCTAACATGTCACGCTTTAAAATTGCACACGCTCGTAGAATGGCGCCAATGTTCGGTATTTAAAAATCCCCATAGGCGACGCTTGAAATTTTTTTACTGGTTACATGTTTTGAGTTACAGAGGAGGTCTAGTGACAAAATGATTGCTCTCGCTCCAACGTTCGCAGCGATACCTCACATGTGTGGTTTGAACACCGTTTTCATATGTGGGTGGGACTTACGTATGTGTTCGCTTCTGTGTGCGAGCACACGGGGACAGCGGCGCTTTAAAAAATTTTTTTTTTTTTTTTGATTATATTTTGTTTTTTTTATTTTGACATCTTTTTGAAAAAAAAAACATTTTTGATCACTTTTATTCCTATTACAAGGAATGTAAACATCCCTTGTAATAGGAATATAACATGACAGGTCCTCTTAATAGTGAGATATGGGGTCAATACGACCCCACATCTCACCACTAGGCTGGGAAGCTTGAAATAAAAAAAATAAATAAAACGATCACTGCTTCCCAGCCGAAGCGGCGGCGTTTTTTTGAATGGAGAGGCCGGACGTGATGTCATAACATCGCGCCTGGCCTCCGATGATCATAGAAACTCCGGCGACCATCTGGTCCGCCGGAAATCTCTATGATCTACATTAGGCCCCGGCGGATCCGCTCTCCGCCTCACCGTTACGATCGTAACGGTGAGTCGGGGCAAGCACCGGAGGACGGCGGGAGGGGGAGGATGTCCCCTCTCGCCTCCCATAGGAACTATCAAGCGGCGGAACGGCCGCTATGATCGTTCCTATGGTGTAGAGATTCGCCGGCTGAAACCGGCAATATCTGAATGATGTCTGTAACTACAGGCAGCATTCAGATATACCTGCTCAAAGCCCAGGACGTCATATGACGGTGGGCGGGCGGGAAGTGGTTAAAAGGACCGTGTCAAAATAAAAATTTTAAATGTACAGAGTATCGGAGCCCGATATCGGCTATGTGCCTGAAAGTCACCCGAAAAATCGGTATCGTATCGGCCCTGAAAAATTGCTATCGGTCGATCCCCAGTACTCTTATGTTGGCTCTGGCAGTAATGGATTCTGCAGTCTCCACTTATATAACACTTTGCACCTGAAGGAACCTGAGTACGTGTTCACATCTGTTACACGAGGTCATTTCACTGATTACTAACTGATAAAGTTGCGTTTTCTCAGCTGGAACAATCAACAGACATGAAGACGTCATGACAAGGGACAAATGTACACTGTTCCACCCAGAATTATTTAAAGGGTAACTCCACTTTCATTGAATGTTATTTAAATTTCCTTTTCCTTTTCAATCTGCAGCGCTGTCATTTTCTGTAAAATGGGATATGACAACCTGGAGGTGTTCTGTATACAGATGGTGTACAGAATGCCCCCCCCCCCACCAGAATTGTCATTTCCTGCTTGTGTGATTGGCTCACTGATTTTCCCAGAAGTCTGCACTAAGATGCAAGTCAGATTTTGGGAATCCCCTGCAACAAAAATGTCATTTTTGGTGAGCTATTCCTACAGGGATGCAGATCCTGTCACTTTCTTCGTTAGAACCTTGCAAGTGCAGCATCTGATTTGATAATTAAAAAAAAGTCACCCCCATTAGATTCACTTTCCACATGGACACAGACAAACAAACAGATATTTTCTTCAAAATAAGAAAAGGTGGAAATCTGCAACAACGTTTATTTTTTATTATTTATTTATTATTTATTATTATTCAATAATCCTTATTGAATCCAAGCTTGGCATCCTTGTCTGCATCATTCCCTTGGCTGAGATAGTCAGTCTACTTCTAGTCCCAGTTACAGCAGTCAGGACTACTACATGCTCTGGGGGAGGGTTAGGGAAGCTGTCCCAGCTGGGAGAACAAAGTGATTACTGCTAGCGGCTGTAATAGCCACTAGCAATAATCGCATGTAAAATCTGACAGGCTCATTGTACCCAAGTTGATCGATCATTAAACCTGGGTACATTCATGCCCTGCTAAACCGGCTGAGATTCGAACTGTCTATGGCCGCTTAAGGTGGTCTTCCGTGGTGAGGTCCGACGGAAGCGGGGGCGGGGTACCTGTCAAAAACAGGTACCCGCTCCCCTCCCTACCCCCAGATAGATGCCAAATGTGGCACCGGAGGGGGGGAGGAATCGGATCAGCGGAAGTTCCACTTTTGGGTGGAACTCCGCTTTAAGGCAGGACAACAGACTCCTCCTTTTCTCCTTAAAGAGGAACTCTTGGCTCCTTCAGAAAAAAATATAAGTCAGAAGTTACAAATACTGTAGCTGCTGACTTTTAATATTAGGACACTTCTCTCTCCATGAATCCAGCGGTGTCTTCACCTGAGCCAATTTTTTCGATCGGCTCTCGCTGCCAGCGCTGCTATCTCGGGCAATGAAAACCAACATTGAAGCCTTGAGGCTTCACAACCAGTTCCCTACTGTGCTGCACTTTGTGAATGGCCTGGTGGCGGGGGAAGGAGGGGGGGGGGGTCGAACTTAAGCGGAGCAAATAAGCAGAGCTTCCCCTTTTTGGGTGGAGCTCCGCTTTAATAGAGGGGAAGGTTTTCTGTAGCCCTCAAAGATAGCAGGGAACAATGTGACCAATAAGAGTGCAGCACAGAAGGTTTGTCAAGATTTCTGGAAAGATCAACTGGTATTTTTTGCACTTCCAGTAGGGTTGTATTGTTACCGTTTTCGTATCGGCGAGTGAGTACCAATACTTTGCAGTGCAATAAGCGTCAATACAAACAAAAAAATTGGCACAAATCGCACTGCAAAGAATTGCATGCGGTGCGTGTGTGTAGATCGGGCCATCTAGTCAGTTTAAGCGGGGTCTCAAACTGGCGGTCCTCCAGCAGTTGCGAAACTACAAGTCCCATCATGCTTCTGCCTGTGGGAGTCATGCTTGTAACTGTCAGCCTTGCAGTGCCTCATGGGACTTGTAGTTTCGCAACAGCTGGAGGGCCGCCGGTTTGAGACCCCTGGACAATGTTAAAACTCACAGTACATATCTGGTAGAAAATCGGGGCCACTGGAGGGAAGTTCCAGGACCCCCGTGGTTATAGGGCGGAATTAATGTCAGCTGGGGGGGGGGGGCGCGGACCGCCTCTACATCTCCTCTAGCCCTGTGTGCACCTCCAGCGGCCGTGATTTCCTACCCGATTATGTACTGTGATTTCTAAGCTGCCACTAGATGGCGCTTTAATCCTTTTCTACACACACATAGGAGCAGTGGATGGGCATTGCACTGTATTCCGGTTCAAAACGCATGCAATTCTTTGCATTTTGTATTGAGACGCAAATCGCACCACAAAGTATCAGTATCGGGTAGAGTTGTCCCGCTACCGATACTAGTATCAGTAGCAGGACCGATACCGAGCATTTGCAATGCCTGATCCGATACCTGGGAGACTCGGCGCCAACCAGAAGTCAGCGGGCGGAACAACGAAAGTGACGCTTGCATGTCGACATCAGCGGTTGGACATCCCGACGCCTATCTTGGTACGCCCTGCACTCGGCCGCAGTAAGCCAGCAGCGGACATCTTGTTACACCCAGTCCATATAGTTTGGGCTGGGTGTAACAAGATGGCCGCTGCTGCTTTAGAGCGGCCGAATGCAAGGAGTACCAAGATGGGCGTCGCAGGCAGCCATTCCTCTCATGGCATTTCAGTGCCTGCCCATCAGTGCCCATAAATGCCACCTATCCACCTGTCGTTGCCG